>NC_067485.1:63852158-64152158 GCF_947179515.1 Apodemus sylvaticus
ATCTCTGGCTGACTTTTAACTAAGTAGCTCAGGCTGGCCTTGAACTCCTGATCTTTCTGCCCATACCACAGGCATGCCTTACTACACATAGTTTTATGTGACATTGGGATGGAAACTAGGGCTTTGTGAGTGTTAAGCAAACACTGTCAACTGATCTACACATCACTTATCCTTATTTCCCATTTTTAGTTTTAATTCCATTGTGTGCTCTGATAGTGGATATTATAGGACTTCTGTTCTTTCAAATTATTGTTGTTTGTCTCTATTGAGATAAAATTTCACTGTGTGGCCCAGGCTGACCTCAGATTTACTGTAAGCCTTTGGTCTTGATTTCCCAGGTGCTCAGATTATAGATGTGAGCCTCTATGCCCAGTTTGCATTTGCCGATTTGGGATTAATGTGGCGGACGTCAGCAAATGTCCCAAGTGAGCTTAAAGCCTTCATTTTGCCACTGTAGAATGAAATCGTCTGCAGAGCTCAGGTAGATACTGCTGCCAGCTGTCCACTTTGGACAAAGGGTATTGAATTCTATCCGAGCAGAGTCATCCACCTCTCCTCATGATTCTGTTTTTTTTTTTCTTTGTATACTTTGATGTTCTGCTATTGGATGCACACGCCTTAAGGGCTGTTTCATTTCCTTGAAGCATCGACTCCTCTGTCATTAGGTAATGGTTTTCTTTAGTCCTGATAACTTTCAATGCTTTTAGGTCTCTGCTTAAGTCTTAGGCTACTTTGATTTGTGGTAGCTGCCAGGTCTGAAAGAAACTCGGGCCAAATGGCTAGCCTTGGGCCTGCTGGAGTACCAAAGTGTCTGCTGGCCTCCAGGCTTTCTCAGTTGAGCAACTACCTGAGGTTCCTCCCACCATGCCTCCCACGCCAAGCTTCTCCAGCCCAAGGGCCTCCCTTCCACCGGCTTTTCTTTCCTACATAACCTCCTGTTTCAGTCATGAGCTATCTCTTCTGCCCTCTCTCTTTTGTCTCTCTCTCTCAATCTCCCCTCCTCCCTCTCCTCTCATGGCCCTGCTCAGTACACTCCTTTCTCTTCCTTCTCTGGACTCCTCCAGATGCCCCTGGCTGTACTGTCCCTCATATCTACAACGAAGACCTTCCCCGCACTTTGCATATCTGGTGCCGAGAAACCCACTTTATATAGTAGCCTTGCATATTTATCTCCATCAACTTATTCTTAACAGATTTATGTTTAGAGAGATTTTTTTTTAGAAATAGCAATCAGTTGAAACGTCTTTCCTTAGGAAACGTCACACTGATTTATTGTGTATGTGAGCATGTGTGGGGACATGCAGGTGGCAGGGCATGCGTGTGGATGCCAGAGGACAACTTAAAGGACCAGTTTGCTCCTTCTGCCATGTGGGTCTCGGAGGATCGGACTCAGGACGCTGGGCTTTAGCAGCAAGAGGCATTTTTTTTTTAATTTTTTTTTATTCGATATAATTTATTTACATTTCAAATGATTTCCCCTTTTCTAGCCCCCCACTCCCCGAAAGTCCCGTAAGCCCCCTTCTCTTCCCCTGTCCTCCCACCCACCCCTTCCCACTTCCCCGTTCTGGTTTTGCCGAATACTGCTTCACTGAGTCTTTCTAGAACCAGGGGCCACTCCTCCTTTCTTCTTGTACCTCATTTGATGTGTGGATTATGTTTTGGGTATTCCAGTTTTCTAGGTTAATATCCACTTATTAGTGAGTGCATACCATGATTTACCTTTTGAGTCTGGGTTACCTCACTTAGTATGATGTTCTCTAGCTCCATCCATTTGCCTAAGAATTTCATGAATTCATTGTTTCTAATGGCTGAATAGTACTCCATTGTGTAGATATACCACATTTTTTGCATCCACTCTTCTGTTAAGGGATACCTGGGTTCTTTCCAGCATCTGGCAATTATAAATAGGGCTGCTATGAACATAGTAGAGCATGTATCCTTATTACATGGTGGGGAATCCTCTGGGTATATGCCCAGGAGTGGTATAGCAGGATCTTCTGGAAGTGAGGTGCCCAGTTTTCGGAGGAACCGCCAGACTGATTTCCAGAGTGGTTGTACCAATTTGCAACCCCACCAGCAGTGGAGGAGTGTTCCTCTTTCTCCACACCCGCAAGAGGCATTTTTTATGCAGTGTGCCAGCTCATAAGCCTGGGGTTTGGGTTTTAATTCACTTTGACAATCTCTGTCTCTCAGTTAATGTCTTTGGAATACTGATGCTTGGTGCAGCTGAGCCAACCCTCGCCATTTTTGCTACTGTTCTTTATGCGTGCTGTGTTTGTTGTGATCCTCTCTGTTTATGTCCCCCATCCTTCTGCTGTTTGTTTTATTTGAGTTAAGTGAATGCATGGAAGTAAATAGACACCCCTCGGCCTTCTCTCCCATCCCTTTACTTACAGATCAACAGTTATGAGCATATGCACACACTCAGAACACGGGCACAGAGACATGCAGAATAGAAAGTTGCAGAATAGAATGTCTTTGATTATATTTTGAACAACTTACCTAATAGATTAACTAGGACTAGAGCAACAGTGGTTTGGATTTTACTTCACTGTCTCCTTTGCTGAACAGCTTTGTTCACGCAGCCCTGATTCTGACCTTCATTGTTTTCCTTTACTCTAAAGAACTTAGCCGTTTGCTGTAACGGAGATGTGTTGGAGACGTATCCTCTCAATTTTTGAGAACTTTATTTTTTCCTTCAGTTTCAAAGGATGATTTCATGGGGTACAGAATTCTGTGTTGGTAGATCTTCCTTTCAATCAAAACTAAACACTGACTTCACTCCCCACTCTCTTGCTTACACAGTTTCCGAAAAGTTGGATGAGATCTTTGTCTTAGTTCTATGAAGTCCCGCCCCCCCCTTTCTTTTGCTTTCAGGATGCTTTTTCTTTCATAACATACACTCTACATACATGATTCTTTTTCTTTTATAACATGTGCTCCACATACATTTTCTTTCATAACATATACTCTACATACATGATTCTTTTTCTTTTATAACATGTGCTCCACATACATTTTCTTTCATAACATACACTCCACATACATGATTCTTCTTTCATAACATACACTTCACATACATGATTCTTTTTCTTTCGTAACATAAACTCTACATTCATGAAATTCTCCTCGGTCAGCATGCAGAAGAATGCGAATTGATCCATCCTTGTCTCCTTGTACTAAGCTCAAATCCAAATGGATCAAGGACCTCCACATAAAGCCAGACACTCTGAAACTAATAGAAAAGAAACTGGGGAAGACCCTTGAGGACATCGGTACAGGGAGAAAGTTTCTGAACAGAACACCAATAGCGTATGCTCTAAGAGCAAGAATTGACAAATGGGACTTCATAAGGTTACAGAGTTTCTGTAAGGCAAAGGACACCATCAAGAGGACAGATCGGCAACCAACAAATTGGGAAAAGATCTTCACCAATCCTACATCAGATAGAGGGCTAATATCCAATATATATAAAGAACTCAAGAAGTTAGACTCCAGAAAACCAAACAACCCTATTAAAAAATGGGGTACAGAGTTAAACAAAGAATTCTCACCTGAAGAACTTCGGATGGCGGAGAAGCATCTTAAAAAATGCTCAACTTCATTAGTCATTAGGGAAATGCAAATCAAAACAACCCTAAGATTTCATCTTACACCAGTCAGAATGGCTAAGATTAAAAAATCAGGAGACAGCAGGTGTTGGAGAGGGTGTGGAGAAAGAGGAACACTCCTCCACTGCTGGTGGGGTTGCAAATTGGTACAACCACTCTGGAAATCAGTCTGGCGGTTCCTCCGAAAACTGGGCACCTCACTTCCAGAAGATCCTGCTATACCACTCCTGGGCATATACCCAGAGGATTCCCCACCATGTAATAAGGATACATGCTCTACTATGTTCATAGCAGCCCTATTTATAATTGCCAGATGCTGGAAAGAACCCAGGTATCCCTCAACAGAAGAGTGGATGCAAAAAATGTGGTATATCTACACAATGGAGTACTATTCAGCCATTAGAAACAATGAATTCATGAAATTCTTAGGCAAATGGATGGAGCTAGAGAACATCATACTAAGTGAGGTAACCCAGACTCAAAAGGTGAATCATGGTATGCACTCACTAATAAGTGGTTATTAACCTAGAAAACTGGAATGCCCAAAACATAATCCACACATCAAATGAGATACAAGAAGAAAGGAGGAGTGGTCCCTGCTTCTGGAAAGACTCAGTGAAACAGTATTCGGCAAAACCAGAACGGGGAACTGGGAAGGGGTGGGAGGGAGGACAGGGGAAAAGAAGGGGGCTTACGGGACTTTCGGGGAGTGGGGGGGCTAGAAAAGGGGAAATCATTTGAAATGTAAATAAATTATATCGAATAAAAAAATTAAAAAAAAAAAGAAAAAAATGAAATTCTCCTCATTCATACAGAAGTTCTTTAACGCAGTGTAGTTGGTGTTGGTCAACCAGGGAATGGGGCCACCTGACTCACCTACCCTGTGAACAGCCATGTAGGTACCCCAGGTTTTAAGTTAGCTGTCAACCTGCCAGTGACCTTGTCACCTAGATTCTGGTCATGTGGTTTTTTTTTGTGTGTAAAATTTCCACCAGCTTTTCACTTAGTATAGTTCTTGTAAATATTGCTGGTTTTCTCTGGGAGTTATAAACAAAAACACCTTAATCCTGTCATCCACCCCACACTGGGTAGTTCACATTCATTTATATAGTATTTTTTTTTTCAAATTTTTTCCTTTTTGAGATTATAACACAGTTCCGTCACTTCCTGCTTTCCTTTTCGTCCTCCAGATCCTCCTTTGTACCTCCTCTTGCTCTCATTCAAGTGCAGGGCTTCTTTTTATGATCCCTAAATACATAAATACAACCGCTTTGCTTATTTTGTTACCAGTTATTTGGTTATCTTGAAATACAGCGTAAGAATGGAAAGCAAAATACATCCCTCAAACTTTAGAACAACGATTTTGGGAGGCTCGTGGGCCTCTGCTGGAGGTCAGACAACGGAGTAGTTCCTTCTCTTTAGTGGGTGGAAGGGTTGTGAGTGACCTGTCAACTCCCTATAAACCCATGGATTTTATGGATTCTGTGTTTGAATCCATTACGGTTATTTTCTTCTGTCTTAAAGTTGTCTTATCTGGTCAGTGGAGACTCCAAAAATGGTTGTGTATTCTTTGACTCTATTAGTCTGAACCATTAGCTTCTAGGCAGCCATTTCTTCCTAAGTTATTGGGTTAGTTGGTCATTAAGATTCTCTTCAGTTCTGGTGGCACTTCCAGAGTAAAGATCCCATATTCTGATATAGTTGGCAATTAGATCTCTTCCACCAAGCATTTGCTATTTGATTCCCCCTTCAGAGGTCTTACAGTGGGTGAGTTAACACATAAAGAATATCAATGTCTTGTTTTTCCTCTGATCTCTTAGCTTCTATGTGTGTGGTGCTGATTCAGGATGGTCGCTCACGCCGAGCTCAGTGCCTTGGTATCAAACAAAACGAGACAATCCAAATATTTATTTATATAAGGCTATATTGAGACTTTACAGGAACTTGCCTGCTTTTGCACAAAGACCGAGACATTATGATTACATCGCATGCCGTATTTTCCTTCCTCTTATATATCAAGCACCAGGCCTGGATAACGGACAGTTGCACACCGCCCTATAGACTGCTAAGGCAGAATGGCAAGCTAAGAGAGGATCATGGTTTCCTGGGGAGCTGATCAGGGGTGACCAGAAGGCCGCAAAGCTAGCCAAGCCTTGCCAGGTGGCTGCAAAGCAAGCCCCAGTCCCTACAAGCTAGGAGCTGGAGCAGGTCCACACAGGCGGAGCCTGAGCCAGATCCAGGTGACTGGGCTAAGACCCTGAGCCCGTCTCTGGGTCCAGAAGGTATAACCGGAGGGAAAGAAGGATTTAAATTCCAAGGCATAATAGACAAGCTCAGGATAGCTCACGGGGGAGCCAAAAAATGACTTTTTGTAAGTGCTCGAAGGTCAGTCTCATGCCACACCCTATTCAATGAGGTTTTAAAAGTATCTGAGTTCTGTTTCTGTCTGTGCCCTGTGGAGCACATGTGACTTCAAAGGCAACTCTGGATGGTGCAGGGAGGAAAAAAGCAAGCTTTTATTTCTAGTTTTGGCACCGATCCACCAAACAGTTTTTGATGGAGAGCAAGCAAAATTTACACCGCCTCTCAAGGCGTATTTGCATGCAGCAGGAGCCCGCTTTGTTTCCCTGCCTAGAGTTTCTGCTTTTCCAACCTGGGCACTAATGCTGCTTTAAGGCTTTCTTCTGCAGAAAGACAGCAGGGTGCTTGCCAGATGATCCCCTGGAGAGGCTTTGCATGGCCCAGCTCAATAACCGCCCCCTTCCCCAGTTTTTACTTTCTTCTCTAAGACTGTGGTTTGTATGACAGTTTAATAAACAACACATCCCCTCTCCCCAACATCTCCTTGGGCCCATGTCCTCCCCAGGAATAAGCCTTTGACCGAGTTTGTAGTATCAGGTGTGTGTTTCCTTCTGTAGAGCAGGCCTTTATGTTCAATCACAAAGAGATTGGTTAGCTTCAATACAGTCACATCACTTTTGCACCGGTGTGGACAGCTTGCTCGTGGGCTGGTCTACAGCTTGGTGAGATTGTTGATGAATTTCTATCCCAACAGCCTGAGTGACACTGTCTGACCCCCGAAAATGCTGTCTAGTTGGGAAGTATCTTGCACTTGGTACTGGGGTTCTTGTTTGAGTCCATAGCTCATGAAGTAGCATTGTCTACCTATCAAGGCTCGTCCTTTGGGCATAAGTCTAACACGACGAAAAGGAGCTCCTAGCTTCATTTCAAAGTTTTTAGCCCTTTGTGAGGATTGAGTGCTGGGTTTGTGTTAACACTGTGCAGTGGTTGTGTGTGTTGCATGTGTGTATCTTTGTGAGTGCATACATGTACTTCTGGAGACTCATACAGGCATAGGCGTCAGAGATGCCAATGTTGCTCTCAGTGATGCCGTTTGCCCTTCATTCACTGTCTTATGGCTTCTATGTGAGATACGTTTCCTCAGAAATGATCCGCTTTTGCTCTGCCTTGCCTGGCAACCCCCTCTGCCTGTTATTTCATGAAGACTGGGCTCTCCTGTTTTTTTTTTTGTGTGTGTGTGTGTGTGTGTGTGTGTGTGTGTTGTTCCTTGTTTTGTTTTGGTTTGGTTTTTTGTTTTTGTTTTTTGTGTTTTTGTTTTTTCTGGTCTTCTTGGTTCTAACTGTTGTCATGACTTTTCCAAAACTATGGAAAAGTTAGGTTTGACATCTTGCTTTGTGGTGTGATTGAGTATAGGTATGCTGAGCTGGTTTAAAGACCTAGCAAAGCAGAAGTGGTTTCATTGCCCGGTATGCCTTTCTACTGTTCAGGGACAAACTGCCATTTCGTGTGACCTTCTCACCCCTTAGGGGCCATAAGACCTGAGTCTGATTATTACGAGTCACAATGTATTGTTAGTTTTGATGGACACAGTATTATTAGCTTCGATGTTTTAGATATTGGACTTTTTATTCCTGCATTAATAACACATAACCTGGAGATTGTATTCCTGATTCTTGTCAGTGATGCTACCTTACACTGTGAAGACAGCGATGTGATATTAACAACAGTTAGGCCAAGTTGTTAAGAGAGATCTCTATCTCATCTTTCCTCGTGAAAATATCTCTGTTCTAGACATTTACCTATAAGCAAAATGAATTTATTTTGGTTTATTAGCACTATGATCTAGAAGCATTTATCAAATACCTAAAATATAACGTTTTCTTGATGATTCTATAAGTACTGAGAGACAATTTAGTCGCACTCACAACTTTCTAAAATGCATAAAATTATATATGGTGAGCTTTAGTGAACACACATCAGGGATAGGTATGCGACCCTTTAGCTTATATCTTATTGATGTATTATGAGATAGATAGGTAGATAGGAGAGAGAGAGAGAGAGAGAGAGAGAGAGAGAGAGAGAGAGAGAGAGAGAGAACAAATAAGAATGTGAATGGAAGCAGAGGATAGGGTAGGAGGGAGAGAAGAGAGGGGACGAGAAGAACCTTACCTGAAATAGTTACAGAAAAATTATTTAAACTTAGATTGGTTTGAGATTTACATAATAAATTGTTGAATATATATGCACATACACATGTATATTTTGGAGATTGTGAATTTAGTCAGCATAATTTAGATAGTTGGAGATGCCAACATGAAGCAGAAGGAAGAATTTGGATAGGCAGAGTGGGCAGGAAGTGGAGTGGGAAGGAGAGCGTCACGGATGGGAAATGACACAGGAAACCTGAAAGGAAGGGCCATGGTCTGGCCCGATGGCTCAGTGGGTGAGCCGCTTGCCAAGCAGGCGTGAGGACTTGAATTCGGATTCTCTGAACCCATGTAAAAGCCCCTGTGTAACCCAGAGGCAGGTGGATTCCACCAGTCAGCCTGTCTAGCCAAATAGTAGTGTCCAGATTTAGTGACGGACTTTGTCTCAAAGACTAATGTGGAGGGCAGTAGCAGAAGACACACAGTGTTTATACACACCCACATATCTACCCACATTTATGTATACCACACACACACACACATACATAAACACACACACACACACACACACACAGAGAGAGAGAGAGAGAGAGAGAGAGAGAGTGTGCAAAGAGGACTCAACGCCAGGGTACCATGAGCTGCTGCTTCTGTGACACACAAGATCTAATGCATTTTTTTATTAATGGGGGGTCGGTGTACTTATCAACGTGATGATAAAGGACTTTAAGACTATCCTGTTTTATGTAGAGATATGAAGTAAGTATGATTGGACCTGACCATATTGTTACTGGTTGATATAAGTAACTTAAATTACTTATCAATGTTGAAAGAAAATTGCAGAGTCACAAGCAGTTATATTTGCAAATATATTGAAGAGCCCTAGAATTGGACAAGGCATACAATTCCTTTTGTCTTTGCACAAGAAGACTCACATCCTGAAGGTCCTGAGGAGTCTGGTCTTTGCTTCCTATGGAGTGCATCTGAGGGCCGTGCCCTGCACCAGATGGGGTTTTTAGTAGTTTTCACCAAATGAATGCATTACCCTAATGTGAAGGATCTCCTTTGACCTCAAAAACATAAAGGGAACACCAAGTGCTTGTAGAAGGTCTTCAATTTCTAGGAAATGTGTTAGGCAAGCCTTGGTAAAGCCTTGGTAATAAGAGTTACCTTGTAGATAGTTTTGGCCATTACACTCAGCCCAAATGGTTCTATTGAATCATCTGCTATGACCTTAAGTGACATAGGAGATATATAAGTTTTGCTCTTCATGGAGGAAGAAGAATATGAGAACAGCTAATGGGAGACAATAGGAAAATGAAAGCAGGACAGTGCAGACATGCCAGAGGGGAGGGCAAGTGACTGTCTTTTCTCTTTTCTTTGGAAATTGATTGGTTGGTTTTTAACTGATAACTCTACATGCGACTCAAATCAGTATCTGTTCAGATCCAGACACAAGACATTCCCTCAACAGTAAAAAGTTTAGCTTTCTAAACTCAAACTCTTTTTCTCCCAAGGAGAATGAGTCCTTTTCCATTGTTGTCTGTTATAATATCAGCATTGGCTACATCTGTGTAGCACTGTTCCTTGTGGTTTATCAGTGGCTACAGCTATTCTGTTCTGGCTTATGAATAGTTGAAGGCGTGAAGGAGACACTTAACTGAGGAAGCCCAGATGTGCAAAGCAAATGTGGCTGAGAAAAGGAAATGAAGTGATGCTCTCAGGACCCTTTGATGGAGACACAGATGGTAGAACTTTGGCTCTGAGGTAGACCTGTTTCAGGAGAGACACAGCAGGAGAGATTCCTACATCCCTTGATCTGTAAATATATTTGTACATACACAATCCACTGTCTTATTTAATCCAGACAATATGTTAATATAACTCTTAATAAGTAGAACTTTCCTTTCAATGTTTTGGGAAAGCTCAATATATAAAGAAAGCTTATTAAATTTGAAAAATTTTTATTTATTTTACTTTGTATGTGTGTATGTCTGTGTGTGCCTTTATGTGTGATGTGTATGTATGTGGGTGTGCATGTACCAGAGTGAGCATGTAGAGGTCAGAGGATAGTTTTGGGGACTTTATTCTATCTTTCCATAGTATGGCTCATGGGGATCAGATTTCATTTGTTAGGCTTCATGTTAAGTGACCTACTGGGTGAGCATCTTCCCAGCCACCTGCCTTAGTTAGTGATCCTTTTGCTGTGTTGAAACACTATGACCAAAAGCAATTTGGTGAGGAGAAGGGTCATTTGGCTTACAAGTCCATATCACTGTTCAACAAGAAAGAAAGTTAGGAAAGGAACACAAACAGGGCAGGATCTGGGAGGCAGGAGCAGATGCAGAGGCCATGAGGGGTGCTGCTTACTGGCTTGCTCCTCATGACTTGCTCAGCCTGCTTTCTCATAGAACCAGAGAAACCCTCAGAACCAGCTGAGGGTTGGCACCACCCACAATTGCCTGGCCCTCCTATATCAATCACTAAGAAAATTGCCTACAGCTCAATTCTATGGAGGCATTTTCTTAATTGAGGTTCCCTCCTCTCAAACGACTTTACTTTGTGCCAAGTTGACATAAAACCAGCCAGCGCACCCACATTTGCATTTTTCTGGCACATGAATGGGATTATATATAACACATTGTCTCTTAGCTCTGTGGTTTTCAGCATAACTTAATGTAACTTTCCATTAGTGCCGTGGGCTACCTTTCACCAGTAGTACCATTGGACATGGAATCCCTGTCCTGAATACTGGACATGAGAGGTTGAGTTAAACTGGAACATTCTTTTGACCTGGCTCTAAGTTTTAGTAGGATGGAACTGAGTGAAAGGGGTGGACTCTGAGATCACTGGACTTGACCCGCCCACCACATCTACAGACAATTAGCGTAAGCATTCAAAAGAATATTGTGACCAAAGCTCAGAACATCTTTCCAGGGGGTCAGGGGAGGGAGGAGAAAGTCGTGGAAAGAAACGTATTTTTCCTTCTTTGAACTGAAGCTGTACGAGATGAAAGAGTACAATTTTGGGGATGCTTGATATATAGTATTCAAAATGTCTCCGAGCCAAACATGCTTTAGGAATGATCTGAGTTTTCCGCCATGTCCAATTTTCTCCGTGTGGTTTTCCAAGGTCTTCTGCTTTGGGGAGGAAGTTAGGAGTTATCACGTGGGGCTTAAAAATGTAGTTTCTTTAGATCTTTTGCCAGTATCCCATCATCATCCTAACACAAAGAACATGGTAAACACCCACATTCTTCACGGAGAATCCCTTTGAACCAGATCAACCACAGAGAAGTAAGTATCTTGTTACGCACCAAGTCACTGTGTCCCGTGTTCACTGTGGCCTTGTGCCCTTCCTTAAAAGAGCCCACTGTCATCAGGAGCCACTTTGTTATCCCTTACAGCACTCTGATATAGAAGGCCCTGTGCATTTTTAACTTCCACAAAATGCCTTGGAAGAATGTCAGGTAAAGTGTAGAGGGGTGCTGGAAGAGAATATATGGTGGATAGCCACCAGAGTACTTCATAAATCATCGTGGTAATTCTGGCAAGGACGATGAGGGCTTAGTAAAATTAGTAAGGGAAAAGATTATTGGGAACAGAATCCCCTCACAGTGTCAGACTGTGGACTGCTTCATCGCAAGGGAAGAGGTTGCTTGATGAGTGAGAATCCCTGAAGACACAATCAAGCCAAGAGAAGAAAACTCTTTTCTCCGCCTGTCACTTGAGCAGCGTCCCTGGCCACGATGCTGCTAAACCTGAATTATACCAGGAGAGAACAAGGAAACGAATTCAGGGATGAAGGCTTATACTTTTCAGTACCAGTGATCAGACACAAGGAGGAGGGTGGAATCTGTTTTGTTTAAAAGAGACGAAGGAAAGATGACATCTAATGCAGTGTGTGATTCCTGACTGCATCCTAGACTCGGGCAACAGCTGCAAAGGGCACGTGTGGGCCAGTTAGAGGACTTCCTGAGTCAGACTACAAACTAATTAGATCACATCAGTGCTCACGTTCTGGAGTGTGATAATTGTGTGTAGGTGAAAGGATGTATTTAGAAGGTTTTGTTAGCATTCAAAGCCTGGGTTTTGTTATGCTATGGCATACATACATGCCATTCTATTTTGTCTCCCGCCTCCCCCTGTCTTTACAGGTTCCGTGGTCCTTCTCGCTGGTCCTCATCCTTCTCCAGGAAGTCCTTTCTCGTCTTCATGTCACATGCATCCTGCTGTTGTCCCCTTTCTCCTGCCTGTTCCTTTAAGATATCTTCCTCCTCTCTCCTGCCCCCTTTCTTCTTACATGTGTGCACACTTATGTGCATAGATTCAAGTATAGTTTCTACAAAGGAGGCAAAATATGTGGTGTCTATGTTTTAGAGTCTGGCTTATTTCACGTAACAAAACGATTCCCAGCTCCATCCATTTCCCTGTAATGCCATTTCTCTTCATATGTATGGATTATATTACAATGGAGCTGAAGGGATGGCTCGGGAGGTACGATCTAGTGCTGCACAAGCACGAGGACCTGAGTTCAGACCCCAATGTCCACATAAAAAGCTGAGCGTGGCCGTGTGTCTCTAACTCCAACTCTGTGTGTACATTTATGGGTGTAGTAGTAATATAGGGGAATCATTTCACTGGGGCTTGGAAGCTGCAAGAGTAGCTCCAGGCTCACTGAGAGACCCTGTCTTAAGGCAATAAAGCAGAGAGAAATAGAACAAGACATTCAATTATTTTATACTTTATAATATATTATAATTATTTAATATAAAGTATAATATTGCACATTAATGTCTATTACATGTCAAATGTAAACTCTGTATATCAAATATAAACATCTGTATTATATTAACTATATTACATGTATTTGATTTATCTCTGAATACGCATCTATATATAAATGATGTATGGCCAAATGTTGGCAGTTGGTAGATTTAGATGGAGATATCTTTGTTGCATTAATTTTGAAGTGTTGGTTTGACATTTAAAAAAATTAAGGAATTAAGGGTGAGATCATGGTGGAAGCCTGGAACTGTTAAACCCAGGTTCATAAGAGCACAGCATCCTTTAGGGTCTGAGCAAGGCTGAGCCAGGTTTGTGCCTCTGTCTGTTAAAGCCTGGTGCACACAAACGTGGATGCTGAGGTGAGGCTGAGTGAGCTGGTTCAGAACTAAGTATTTTTAGAGACAAAAAACTTGCTGCTGTACTCTTAGTCTCTCGTCTTCTCATTTCCACAATATTACCCGTTTCCTGCTACAAATCCCTAACTCCCAGAGCTGGTGTAACAGTAAATGTGTAAGGAGTGAGAGAACGTTTTTGTGAACTATGGACATGATGTCTGAAGCGTCCTAGTGTTTCTTTGTAACCGTGTTGAGTTGTAACACCTGGTGTTGTACCAGTACACAGAACGCATATGCAGAGAACAGGAAGCTTGCTCAGCGACTCCATTAAAGAGTCATTCCACATAGATGTGGTTTAGAAAAATAAAGCTGCCTTTATTACGTGAGATGGATGGAGTCTTCCTCCGGTGTCTTACAGCAGCGTCTAAAACACAGAATGTGCACCAGCTCTCTTGACAAAGCAACAAAACTTCGCCCACTTTCTGGCTCATGTAATAACTTGTGGAGGTTCTTGGAGGTTGATAGAAAGCAAATAAGAGCTTTACCATAAGTAAACAGAGCAAATTAAGTAGAGAAACACGGTTGCTTGCTGAGTCTTTACCCTGAGACCATTTCAATTGAGATTTTTAAGTATGCCTTGCTTCCAGAATTTGATTGTTAACAGCAAATACAAAACAGAGTCAGTGTAAGTGGAGGGTGTGAATGCGAAAGAGGAATGAACATTTTGTCCCTTCTGAGGGAGGCAGGCCAGCGTTTCTGTAAACGGGATGTTTCCATCCCAACAGGAAGAAAATGAGGCAGAAAGACAAACATCCCATTATTTATCATTCTGTGTGATGGTTTCTTCAGCGAGCAGGAGCTATTGGACGTGTGACCTGCCGGGGACGCACAGGTTCAACTGACAACAGTCCTGAGGATGCTGGGCCAGCCAGGGTGGCACCACATCCCCATCCATGCCCTCGGTGTGTGAGCAAATTAGCGATTCTTGAGTAATCACTGTGTCCAATGGAGCAATGTTAATGCTTTGTGTGTCTTTTCTCGGTTAAGTTTTGTAACCGTCCTGTAGTATAGGTGTATTTTCTACCATCCTTGTTTACAGATGAGGAGGACTAGAGGTAAATATCACATATATGAAACCACACAGGTAGGTAGAGCCATGTTGCTACCTGAGTCAAGGTTGTCTGACTCTAGAGCCCATATATTATTATTATTATTATTATTATTATTATTATTATTATTATTAATGTATATTCAAATTTAAATTGATTATAAGCAAGAACATAAAACATAAAAATTTCATGTGCCTCTGGGGTCCTATGTGCTACTTTGTTAGATACACTGTATTAATGTCTATATTATAACAAACATATTTGAAAACATTAAGGATTCTTCTAGTTTTTGAGACATACCTATTGTCATGTAGTCACCTTTATGTAGTCACACTGGATCTTGTTTCTAAATGTTCCCATTGAGACACATTTCTCCTATCCTATTCCGTAGCCTTTGGAAACTACCATCCTATTCTTAACTTCAGTGTGGTCAACATTTTATATTCCTCCTAGGAATATAGACCATGAGTTTTCTTCCTCTTTCCCTTCTTTGATCTTGGAATCCTTCATTTGACATCCCCCAGTTCCTTCCTTCCATGTTGCAAATGATAGCACTTCACTCTCCTTATGACCGATGGAGAGTTCGTTATATACGCGTGTCACATATTCCTGATGCACTCATCTGTCTATAGACATTTAGATTGGGCTTCAGTTCTTACAGTTCAACTTGCTGATTTGGAAACACGCCTTTAAAGAGCTGAGCAAAGTTAGAGCACTTAGAGTAGCTGACCTCAAGACATCTGATAGCTGTGGTCCTCAGGACAGTGTCCGAGCAGCAAAAAAGCAGAAAACATCAAAAGCTTGATTTTCCACCAAATGAATTCCGTTGGCTAAGGGGATCTTACAGTGCGTAGAGCCATAGACTCAGACGCACAAAACCGGAAAGGAAGTAAGGAGGAAAGTTAAACTTCTGGAAAGAGTTTGGCAGATAAAGTTACCCCTCCCCCCCCACGAGAAAATACAGATAATCTGTTCTTTATGAAACTTGAGACTTTTTCCTTTCCGAAACATACTGATAAGCAAATGAAATGGGAAGCCAGAGACTGGGAGAAGATACCTGTATGTGATGCACAGCATGCAAAAGATATTCCTGGATATGCAAAAAGTATTAAAACTCAACAGTAAGCCCACGGTCCAAGCAAAGTGCGCACGAAGACTGAAGAGACATCTCTACTCGTTGTGGCCAGTCCATTGCACCTCTGCTGGCGTAGCTGCCGGTGAGGAGGCTGAGGGCGCCAGGCTTGGGGAGGATGCGGAGAAACGGGAGCCTTTACGCTGCTGCTGGAGTGCACACCATGGACCATACAATATGTAAGACTCCTTTGTGGGGTCTAAAAGTTAGATTCCACTCCAAGATGGTTTTCCTGGAGAAGTGAAAATGTATACAAACATATGTGAATCCTGACTTGTACATCAGTATGTGTGTCAGCTTTGTTTTGTCATAATCCAATCTGCAAATCTCCTAAATGTTCATCAACAGGTGACTGGATATTTTGGCTTTTCCAAACAACGTAGTACTACTTAGCAAGTATAGGAACAAAAATACTCAGTTCTTTCAACAGGGAGAACTGGTTTCAAAGTGATGATATTAAGTGAAAGGAGCCAGTCATAAAGACTTGCTGTATAATTCTATTTCAGTCAAATTTTAGAAGGTACAAATTAACCTGTAGCAATAGATGGCTTACTGTAGAACATTGGTCTTAGGTTAGTGGGAAAGGTAGAGGAATGGATTACAAAGAAACCTGAGTAGTGGAAATGTTTATTATCTTGTTTGTAGTGATATTTTCATGGACATATAAATGTCAAAATGTGTTAAATTGTAAACTTTTAATGCATGCATTGTATTATATGTCAATCATACCTCACTATAGCTATAGAAATGGAATTTTACAGTAAAGTTAGGCTTTAGGCCTAACTTAGGCTTTAGGCCATGCTGTAGGCTACTGTATGTAGGATCCTAATTTACGCCGTGAAGACCCTGAGGTGACATACTAATAGTTTTGGTCAGGGGTTGGGGAGGTGGCTCTTTTACCAAAATGTCTACTGGGTAAGCACAGCAACTGGAACTTAGATCCCAAGCTCCTGTGTAAACTGCTAACTAGGGTGACACATGCTTCTAACCCTGGTACTTGGAAGGGCAGAGGCAGGCTGATCCCTGGAACTCATGGGTCAGCCAGCCTACCCAAATTGATGGGATCTAGGGTTAGTGGAGGGAAAACTGTGCAGGACACCTGTTGTCAGCCTCTGGCCTTCACACACATGCACTCACTGACATGAACACGTATGCATACCACATGTGTGCACATGCCTGCTCACATACACCGTGAGAGCAGATGAGACCTTAGCAATGATCTTTATCCCAGAGCAGTAAAATGACTCGTCCAAGAGAGAGTAGATCATCATTCAAGTAAACCGTTAAGACAGTGTTGTGTCTCATGATCTTCCTGTGAGAACGTTCTGGAAGAGCAGCTTGTCCTAGGCATCCTTGTGGCTTCCCCTGTCCTGAAAAATGTACCACACGCAGTGGTGCTCAGTAAATAGACGCTGGCTGGTTGGAAGCGAGATGTTTCCTAGTCTGAATTATAGATGAGAACTGCTTCGCTTTCTTGGTATAATGGAAAGATGGGCCGAGTGTGGCAGATTGCCTTTCAGTTCCCACTTATCAAACGAATTTGGAGTTTCCTTTGGGCACAAAGGTATTTTGTTGGAAGGGACGGCACTTCCCAGGTTGGGGAAAACCTCAGAGGTAGAATATAAAATATGAGAGTCCATTTTTTTTTTTAGGATCTAAATTTGGTTCCAAGTTACTGAAGCCAAACAAGGTCTTGAAGGAAGGCAGGTGTGTTTTTCTTTGAAGCTTAGTGGGTGTGGCCTTGTTGGAGGAAGTGTGTTGCTGGGGCCTGGCTTTGAAGCTTCAAAGCCTCTTGCCATGCCCAGTGCATTGTCTCCTTACTTGTGGTTCAAGGTGTGAGCCCTCAGCTTCCTGCTTCTGCTACCAGGCCTCTGTTCTGCAGTCCTGCGCTATAGCTCCCCGCTCTGCAACCGGAAGACAATCGAGTTCCTCCCATGAGCTGCCTTGTTCACGATATTTTATCAGAGTTCTAGGAAAGTAACTAATGCAGGACTCACGGCACGCCGTTCTTTTCTGTCCTCTACCGTTCCTGTCTTCTGGCAAGAAGCAAAAATGGAAGCTACGAAGCTACCACCAGAAAGTTTCAACGGTTATTTCTGCTTTCTCTCGACTTCTGCTCTTTTAGTTTTGATTTTTATTTGTATTTATTTCATGCTGGATTTATCCCCATGCCGTAAGTTTTTCTTTCTTCAGTTTTTTTTTTTTTTCAGGGATACCCTCTTCTGTCCCTCCTCCTCTTCTGGATTTGAAACTATGGGAATTGTCTCAGTATGGTGGGGGATGGGGTGGGACTTGAGTTAATCTGACCACAGGAGCTCTGTAACTCTGGTGGCACATCTTGTGTTCTTTGTTCATCTGGTTCCCTTCAATGATTAGAGAGTCAACACCTGGACCCTTTAAGTTCAGCGCTACTCTCTGAATTTTTAAGCACGTGCAATCAAAAGTGCAGCAGTCTCTTCGTGTGCTGTTGGCCTTGTCACCGTCCCACTGTTTGGTCTGGGTGCAACTCCCGGTTCTGTCATTATCCTGCCAGAATGGTACACATTGCTTTGGAAGTGTGACATCTGACTGATACTTTGTGGCTTTTCAAATATACATATCGTGAGTGCCCTGAGAAGTTTCCTGGGTGTTCTGAAAGTGAACACCTAAGAGTTGAGGCCTGGAGCTAGAGAGATGGCTCAGCGGTCAAGAGCACTGACTGCTTTTCCAAAGGTCCTGACTTCAAATCCCAGCAACCACATGGTGGCTCACAACCATCTGTAATGGGATCTGACACCCTCTTCTGGTGTGTCTGAAGACAGCTACATTGTACGCATATAATAAATAAATATATCTTTTTTTTTTTCTTAAAGAGTTGAGGCACGTGGTTTGCATGGCTCTGTAGTGTGTTCTGGGTCAAGAGACTTGGGACCCATTCTTCACAAATCCTCTCAGGCTGCTTACAGGAAAATGACCTGCAGACTCTTTGACCATACCTGCTCATGGCCACATTCACTTCAAGTGACCTGGGCCTGAAGTTGATTTTGTTTTATTTTATTGCATATATTCATTGCATACAATAGTGGGCTTCATACTTGACTATTATGTGCTTAGACGATATTCTTCATTTCCCTCTCTTGTCTTGTCCTCTCCCTCTTGTCCCTTACCACTTCCTGGAAGTTTCCCTTCTACTTTTATGTCATATCATTTAAAAAAAGATTCTACATATGAGAGAAAACAGGCTACAAACTCTGAAATGTCCCCCACAGGTTCATATTTGATCACAGTTTTGCAGTTGGGAGTGATATTTTGCAAGGGCCCCACTATGGGATGTAGGGCATTAGAGGTGGGTTTTTGAAGATTATATTAGCCCCTGGTTGGGCCTTGCTTTCTGTTTCCTGTCTGCCACTTTGTGAACAGTGACTGCTGGACAGTCCCATCTCCACAGACTGAGCCACTCTACCATGTCGCGATAGAGAACAATTCTCTTAAACCCTGAGTCCAATACGAATCTTCTGTTTCTTGTTTCTGTCAGGTACTTTGCTCCAGTGATATAAAGGTAATACAATGTGACATTATGATCTTCATCTTCATCTGTTTTCCTGAAGATGACATAATTTTGTTCTTCCTTATAGGTGACTAAACTCATCCATGTATAAAGGTCACAGCCTTTTTAGCCATTCATCTGGTTGTGGGCTTGAGGTCTTAGCTTGGAAGAAACGGGAATAAACATTGTGGGCCAAACAATAGTCCTGGAAGGAGCAAAGCAGGGCAGGAGTCTTGGCTGTGCACTTTGATTAAGAGTTCACTGTGGCTGATGGCACTCTACTGCCACCCCACCATCCCCATCAGAAAGTGACAGAGAGGCTAGGCTGTCTTCAGGTCTGTAAATGGGCATGATGCTTTAATATCCTGGGAAGTATCTTCTTTGGCTGTTAGCAGTCACCTCTGAGAACTGCAGAGGGTTCCCTGTGAGGCGAACCCAGGCAATGGAACCTCAGAATGGTACCCAAAGAGGAAAGTCATGGGGGATTTGTTAACCCTTCATTGATGGTAACTAAGTCCTTGCTCATTAATATGCGGTTGGAAACTCCATTTCTTATCATTTTCTGAAGCAGCTGATTTATATTTTCACAAGAAAGAGACTGAGGCAGGTAAGGATGTGCCCTAAAAGCAGCTCTGTCCTTCCAGGAAAACAGTGGCAGAAATCGGTCCTGAAAACCTAAAGGGCGGGCTTAGGCACTGTTCCTTTGCCCATCCGGTGATATTTAATTTGGTGAAAAACCAGAAAAAGATCTAAAGGAGAAGAAAGATAACTTCAGGAGTTTAATCTTTAAGCCCTATATTAAGAGAATCTACATTTCTCCGTCAGTGCACGGAGGAGCTTGGGCTCCCCAGAGTTCACAGGGAAGCTGGATGCCTTGTCCTTAAGAGCCCAGCGTCTTGCTCTTTATCTTTTACATGGGTTGCTAAAGGGTTGCTTAGCAACACGGATTCTTCCAGCTCTGAACAACTGCAGCAGCCACTGAGCTGACAATGGGGCAGAGTTAGAGAGAGAGATCCTCATTTTTTTAAAGCTTCTTTGCTGGACTGAGGGGAAAGAAAGAAAGAAAAGCAAGTCAGGTAAAAGAAACACCAGAGGCACCATGCAGAAAGGCAGGCGGTTGGCCGAGAGCAGTCCGGAGCCCACGCATTCCACACATCCCTCGCATGACTAATAAATGCTTCTGTGGCAAATTCAAAGGGCACAATCACCACTACCTAGGATAATTAGGGAAACTCAGAGTCCATCCATTCACTGATTGAGAGAGCTGGGCATTCTGGGAAGGGAAGTTTTGAATAAATGGGCATTGAAACAAATCCATTCCCTATGTGTTTAGGAGGGGGAGGGATTGTTTTTTATTTCATTTGCTTGATTTTGTTTTGTTTCTAGCCCAGGTTATTGGGCCATTTTGGTCCTTACCCCACATCCTTTTCATTCTGGAGCTGAGGCCTTTGTGCTTACCAGTTGATTACTAAACTAAGTCCACAGCCCCTATTTGGTATGCTTTGAAGGGAAATAGAAGGATACTCTAAAAAAAATATTTTTTAAAACTTTATTACTGACAACGTAAAAATGTGTTAAAAAACTTTTTTGGGGGGAAGGGGTTGCTGGTGTTTGTAATCAAGGTATTCAAGAAGGGTCCAGGTTCGCTTCTCTGTTGGATTTGCTGGTGAATGGTGGGGAGCCTGGGAAGGAGGGCATTTCAACGTCACTGTCCAGTGACCTGCTCCATCTTGCTAGAAGAGAAGATGGAGGCCATGTGCTGAGCGCTCTTGTGATCTATTTTCAGGGAGGGAGACCACTGTCTTTCCTCTCTCAGGCAGGTCCAGCCTTTTGCAGAGCAGTTTTCTAAAATGAATCAGATGAGTTTTTCAGAGGAAGCCAGAGGATGAAATAAATAAAAGCAGAGAGGAAATTGAAAGGGGTAGCTGTGGGGGAACATATGCTTTCAGATGATACTTTAAAATAGACGGAGAGTCGATGAGACAGAGATATTGAAAACTGACTCCAGATGGCAGGCATAGTGATGGCAGGCTGGTGTGAAGGGACAGAACGCAGGCTGGCACTAGGTGGGGGTGGGGAGTGGGGGGTGGGGGAAACAGGGACCTGAAGGATGAGAGGAAAGACAGGGAGAGATGCAGTCTATGGGTGTGAGGGCTAAATGTCAAAGATCACTGAATTTCTTACCCTTGTTTTACAGTTCAGTAATTTGCTCAGTGTGTTCTCGTCACGTGATCGGTCCTTCTCATGCATCTTGTATGGAAATGGCAGAATTGTGACACTTTGCTGAATCAATTGGTGTTGGAGAGCCAAATCCTCAAGTCACCAGTGGATGAGAGGAAGGGATGGGTTTGGAGGAAGCAGCCCAAGGGGATTCTATCAAATATTATTTCCATATAAGTTTAATTTTGATGGTAGGATACTTGTGCTTTTCTGTACTGGTCTCGAAGAACTAGGCAACTTGAGTTTGTCTTAATGGATGGATTGGGAAGGAAGGAATTACTGTAAGGGGGAATGGAGAGACGGGAAATTATTTCAACGCTAGCATTCTGTCCAGAGAGCTTCTTCTTAGGAAGTCTTAACGGTAGGGAAGTTCTTCCCCCCTCCTTGTGTGAGCCATGGGTAGTGAGTTGTGTTGTATAGTCATTGGGTTTCCTGACAGCTTCTTTATTTTCAGTAAACATTTACTGACCACCTGCTCTGTGCCTGGACAGAGGGAAAAGCCACAATTCTGGGCTTGTCCTGTCTGTGAACTAATGGAAGGATTTCCTTTCCTATATATCCTGAGTGCGTGTGAGGACATTCACGTGACTATGCATTAGTGTGTGTGGCTGTGGCTTGCTCTTCTAACCTGAGAGGAACCTGCAGAGTTATAAACCCACAGTCACCACTTTTCCCCCCATGTTTTCAACCGACTTTTTTTTTCCCTTGCTGATTTCGGCTTTTTGCAACAATTGTCAGTATGTGGATAATTGTCACAATCGATGCATAGCTACAAGGATTACCGAAGAATCTGACATTCATAAGGTGTTCATTATATGCGGAGCTCTCAATTAATACTTGACACTTGTCTAGACCAGTGAGCGAGGGAGAGGATGTGTGTACAGGTGACCAGCAGGTGCCATTATTCTCACGGAGCTATGCCATAAAAAAGTCCATTGTCTTCCTTCAATGGGTGGCCCCTGTCCTGTGTCAGGGGAACACTAATAAATTTCAGGTGTTGTGAATGCAACACCTGCTTTTGGGCAGCCTCCTTTCCTGTTTCATCAGGGACTCAGCCAGCCTTAGCCTTCCTGACTTTATTTCTTTTGAGCCTCTTCATTTGTTCTTGTTGCTTGAGGTGGAAGCTGTTTGTAAATCTTTTCCTGGGAATGAAATAACCACTGTAGTTCAGCAGAGCCCAGAGCCTGACCGTATATAACATGACTCATTTAAGCAGCCTAGAAAACAGGGCCAGCCTCTTGCTTTTGGAAACGGAAGGCACATGAGTGCCTCTTGGTCTGTTTCACTCATTGCATGTGAGAATGCGATGAATAATTATTGTCAAAATTATTTGGGAGCAGTAAGTTACGGTGAGGATTGACAGAGTAGAGGACTCTTAGAGAAAATGTCTGTGAGTATATTTTAAGGCATATAAGCTGAGAAATCCTCTTTTGTTTTGAAGGGATAGCTTGCATGCTGCTGCCATTGAGTGTCTTTAGTCTAAGAAGGACTGAGAAATCCACCAGGAGTTTGACGGCCACGTGAAGGGATGGAGCAGACAAGGAAAGAGAGGTTAATGTGAGGGGAGCAGCCCTTTGTTAAAGGCGTGCTCTCACCTCCAGGTAGCTCTAGACGGGTTTTAAGGGTTCCGTGTCTTAGAACTTCTAATACTTTCCTCGTTCTGATTAAGGCTTTTCCTGCTCTAATAGATGTGTGTGTGTGTGTGTGAGAGAGAGAGAGGGGGGGGAGAGCTCAGGCATAGGTGTTTGACAGCCACAGGTCATCATTTATGAGTTCTTCCCTTCCGTCCTGTCCTGAGGCAGAGACCTTGTTTCTGGTATCCAGTGTTGCTGGCTTGGGTGCTTCTCAGGGACTCCTGGGTAGACGGAGGGAGGGATGCATCCCATGGTAGTCACCTTTCTTTTTTTTTTTAAACTTTTAATTGATTTTTTGTGAGTTCCACACCATGCACCCCAGTCCCACTCATCTCCCTGTCTCCTATCTCCCTCTGCCCTTGCAACCTCCCCCACCCCCAAATAACAAACAAATACACGAAACAAAACACAGAAAACATGGCATAGCAGAAGCTGCCGCATGTCACAGTACGCCCCTCTGTGCACAGGGCTCCACTTGCAGATGCGCATTGCCAAGAGCCGCGGCTTTAGTTTGAGATCTCTGGCTTCTGTGACATCATCAGTACTGGGTCCTCCCTGGGACTCCTCCTGGTCCTCCTGTTGTTGCCCTGAGTCGTGGAGATCCTGCACCTTTGGATCAGCAGGAATGGCCCTCTCACGTATCCCAACCTTTCACAGATCATATAGATTTCTGGGTGGGCCAACTCTAAAGCTCTGAATCCGGACCTTGGCAGCAGCTGACAGGGTCCACCCGCTGGCTCTCTCTTATCAGTGCCACCAGGGTGACTTTTCCAGCACCAGCAGCCAGCTTTTTATGTGGGTTTTGGGAATTGAACTTGGGTCTTTGGGCTTGTACTGCAATCAAGTGTTTGTTTGGTTGGTTGGGTTTTTTTTTTCCCCCAAAGCTGAGGCACCATCTCTCTCTAGCCCCTAAATGAGGAGCATAGATGGTTATGTTAAAACCAACTCTAACTATAGCCTTGTGTGGATTAAAAGGGGACAGGGAAGGGGGAAAGAGTAAAAGCAAGGTCAGCTGAGGGAAAGGGTGGGAGGCTGGGTCAGTGAAATGGTCAAACAGGTAAAAAGTACTTGTCATAACACACACACACACACACACACACACACACACACTCACTCACTTCTATATGTACTACGTGTGTGCAGTGCCTACGGAGAGGCAGATCTCCTGGAAATGGAGTTTGGATGAGCTGGCACATATGTAGGTGCTGAGGAATGAACCCAGATACTCTACAAGAGCAGTGAGTACTTTTACTTTTTAAAGATTCACTTATTTATGCATATGCGTGCTCTAACTGCATGTACAGCTACACACCAGAAGAGGGCATCAGACCACATTACAGATGGTTGTGAACCACCATGTGGCGGCTGGGAATTGAGCTCAGGACCTCTGGAAGAGCAGACAATGCCCCTAACCACTGAACCATCTCTCAGTCCCCGAGCAGTGAACTCTCTTATTCACCAAGCAAAGTCTTCAGCGTCTATTTCCCATTTCCATAGGGCGAGACTTTTCAACATGCTTCTCCTAGTATTTCACAATAATCAATTACATTATATTAGCTGCGGTCATTGCTATCATACCGGTAGTACAGGGAACAGGAGAGCTTCCTGCTCCTATCTAAGACCGACTTTGTGCAAGTCGATCAGCTTTCTCCCATCTAATCCCAGCCCCAGCCTCTGGAAATCATTATTCTATTCTACTTCCATGAGAACAACATTTTTAGGTTAATGTATGAGTGAGACCATGTGGTATGTAACTTTCTGCACCTGGTTTATTTCTCATTATTAAGCGTCTGTTGGGTTCATCCATGTTGCCGTAAATTTCATTCCTTTTATGTCTGAGCAATCCTCTGCTGTGTACATGTAGCACACTTTCTTCCCTTGTTCATCTGCTGGTGGACGCTTAGCTTAACCGCTATCTCGGCTATTGTGAAGAGACATTCTTTACTAATGGCCGACAAATATATGTAAATAGCAAGTGTCACTGTGACCAGGGAAATACAAATCAAAAGCTCAAGGAGGTGTTACTTCACACCGACCTGGATGGCTACTATAAAAAATAAGGTGGAAAGACAGCCAGAGTGAGTGGGGCCAGCTCATCCTTCTCCGGTGCTGACGGGGAGGGTAATAGTATGGCCATTATAGAAACAGCGTGAAGGCTCTTAAGAAAATTAAATTACAGGGGAGGGAAGATGGCTTAGTAAAGTGTTTGCTAAGTAAGCATGAGGGTCTAAGTTTGAATTCCCAGCCCATGTAAAAAGCCAAGTATGAGTGCACGCAATGCCTGTAATCTCAGTACCAGCAGATGACAAAGGATGATCCTTGGCCTTTGCTGACCACTGCTTTAGCAGAATTGATGAGTTCCAGGTTCAGTGAGAGACTCTGTTTTAAGAAAACAAGGCAGAGAGTGACTGAGGAAGATCCCCAGTATTAATGTCTGGCTTCCGTGTGCACATTCCCACACATGAACATATACACCCGCATGCATATACATACATACATCATTTATTTCTGCATGCACATGCACATGCACATGCAATTTTTTTCCTGGTTCTAACATGTGATCACACAGTGAGTATATATATCCAAAGAATGTGAAACCAGTCAGTGAGGGAGACAGCTGCTTCCTCGTGTTTATTGGAGCACCATTTTGACATACTCCACCTCTCTTTGGGAGAGATTATAACTTGATATGCCTAAGAGGTCTGTCTCATTTAGAGCAGAAAGCCAAGCGTGGGTCATTGTGAATAATGTTCCATTTAGAATGGTCGAGCCAGAGATAATCTGCTCTGACCCTCTGTTTTACTGATGGGAAAGCAATATTAATTGACCTAGTCTCGTTTGTGAATTAGTAGAGATTGGATCCAGGGATTCTCATGTTCCACTCCCACACTCCTTTGGACAGTGCTGTGAGGCCTATAGTGGGTGGGGTTGGGGACATGAGAGAAGTGAACTTGCCATCCTTGTCATTGGCTCAGAGGGCTGAAGCGGGTCAGGTACAACGGACTGTGGCTCTATGGGCCTTAGCAGTGGCCAGGAGGCACAGAACTTTAGGGTGTCTTCTGTCTTTGAGCACAAAGTACTCCACCTTGAGATCTAAGCTGAGTTAATACAGATGTGCCAGATCTCAGAGCAAGTTACTATTCTCTTTCAGACCATACGTAAGCCTAGCATCCTAAGCAATCTGCTTACTGGCAAAATCATGATTTCCAAAGCTTTACAGTTTGAAGGGCAGTTTGGTCATCTGACTTTACAAGGCAGAATTGTGCTCATATCAATCACATTTAAATGCTCTCAACTATTTTCCAAATGTGATTTTGGCTTACAGTTAAGAATTTGAACCTTTGAGCTTGATCATCTTTCCTCATCCATTTTCTTCTTCATCCAGCATATTTGTCCCTTTCTCAGGCCAAATGTCTGTTCTTTTTGCCACCTACTGGACAGAGCACCGAGGAGCCTGGTCTTTGGGAGCATAGTCTGGGAAGCTGCTTCATGGACCGTGCTTCTTAGATTCTCCCATGGCTGGGCTGGGATGAGGCTTGGGAATGTTTTAACACTGAGATGGGGCTAGCACTCAGTAGGATGCAGGTGGGCCACATACCTCAATGCTCAGGGGTGTCAGGATTGGATATGCTGATAGGAATCATAAACACACCTTTTTCTGGCCCTTCACTTGTGATGGGGAGGTTAATCTGCGGTTCTTTGTTAGGCTGTTTGTTTTGGCTGTTGTGAAAATATTAAAAGGAAAAATCAGTCAACATGTGGGAAGACCTATCTTAGTTCATGGTTTCGTCTCGGTTGTGTTAGATGCTGCTGCGTTGAGGCTGCTGATGAAGGCGAACATCACACAGAGAGGAGCACGGTGGAGCAAAGCCGATCTGTTCCTGGGCCAAGGGGAGGAGCAAAAGGAGGGAACCAAGGTCCCGCAATCCTCTTCAAGGCCCAACTGCCGCTGATGTAGTTTTTTTTCTTCCATTATGCCCTACTTCCTAATGTCTCTACCGCCTCCCAAGGCTCCCAACCTGAGAATCATTAACACATTGGCTTTTTGGAGGATATTCCTCCGAACTTTAGTAGAGTCTGTTGATTTCCCTGGGTTCCTTCTCTTCTTGCTCTTACAATGAAGGAACCTTGGGCTTTGTGGACCAGCACGTTATCTGAAGTTACATCCCCTAGGTGTTTCTATACTTGAGAGAGGTTGGTGAGTAGAATTCCAGCTTCTCTCAGAGTAGTCCAAATAGGAATGAGCAGATTTTAAACATCAACTGACTTCAAATCATACAGATAAGTGAAGTCCAGCAAAGATACTTAATGTTTCAAACCACAGAGAAACATGATGTCCGGAGAAAAGTCCAGAATGGAAAGCTCTTCAGAAAAATGACAAAATCTTTGCAGGTTTCAGGAAGCAAGAAAAGATTTCTGGAAGGCCGTTGAGAAAGCCAATGGCTTAAGACGTGTGAGTGATTCACGCTCAGTCTCAGGAAACCAGTGTCTAAAGCTTTGGCGGAAGGCATTCTTACAAGTGTAAAATGTTGAACTGGAAAAATATTTTGTCTTCTTCCAGTGGGCAAATTTGATATTTAACCATGATAGAGGGATATTGGAAGTGAGCAAGTCACATACAGCCATTTCTTCATTTGATTCCACCAAGTCCTTTAGTCCTGAACGTACCTGTTGTACATCCTTTCTCCAATTTCAGTTTCTTAGCAAACATGGCAATTTGGAAGTGTTCTTTGGTGTTTGCTTAGGGTTGGGAAACTGGGGACACCAATGATTCTAGTGGTGATAGGATGGATGTCTGATGAACTTGGCTTTGAGGCTCTGATTTCTTTCTTTCTTTCTTTCTTTCTTTCTTTCTTTCTTTCTTTCTTTCTTTCTTTCTTTCTTTCTTTCTTTCTCTTTCTTTTTTTCTTTCTTTTTTGGTTTTTTGGATTTGGTTTTTTCGAGACAGGGTTTCTCTGTATAGCCCTGGCTGTCCTGGAACTCACTCTGTAGACCAGACTGTCCTTGAACTCAGAAATCTGCCTGCCTCTGCCTCCCAGAGTGCTGGGATTACAGGCGTGCACCACCACTGCCTGGAGAGGCTCTGATTTTTTATGTGCTGTATGAAGGTAGAAGAGACAGAAGAAGCAAAAGAGAGACCAGGAAGTTCTGTCTAATGTATGGGCCTCTGCCATGCTGTCTCATGTACTTCTGAGCTTATGAACACTGGGGATTCAGTGCATATCTTTGCCAAATACTTATCCTCAGAGTTGCCAAGGAGATATATCCAAAGAAAAAGATATCAGATCATAAAGAATCTTCATTTAGGGGCATTAATGAGAGACAAAGAGTGGCCTTTCTGAATTAATGAAGATGACCTGAGGTATCTGTCTGGCATTTCACCCTCTCTTTTAGCACAAGGAGCCAAATCCAAACATGGTGATTTTTTTTTTTTTAAGCATCCAGTATTTTTCTCATTCTTCTGCCATAAACTTTCCAACATCAGAGAGAAATAGCATGAGCCTACCTTGGACCCTGTACACATGGGCTCGTTCCTTCAAGTTCTAGAAAGACTTTGTTGTGATATAATTTCACCGGTTGCTTGGAATGGGTCCCTGATGGACAGGGTTGGAAAACTGATAACAGAAACCGGCAAAAAGGCAGAGACTTTAATGTCTTATTCGATTCACTCCTTATAAGAGATATCAGATGTGAAGGGCCTGGACTCGTTCCCAGTTTTGATGAGAGTAAAGAGAGTCAAAATAGAAAGAGAGTTAAAAAGTTCTTTGAAGAGCGGAAACTATTTGTATTAGTAATGCGTGCTGAGTGCTGGGGGAGCTGGCAGGTGCTACGCTGGTGGCAAGCCACTATTATTATTTTTCAGTTATTGAAATAAAGAGAATTAAATTTTGTTAAATAGTATGACTAGCTTTAAAAAACACACTGTTAGGATAGATGGCCCACAGAAAGGGAAACCAAATGAAACTAAGCACAAATGCACGAAGAGATAACAGAAAAAAATTTAATTTACCATCATTTATAGAGAAACAGAAACCTACTGAGTTTTGCATAAATTAAATGGCATCAGAGTAACTCAGTTGCCTCCTATGCAACTCTAGCAAACAGTGGGGTCACACTGGCTGTGTATATCTTAATTGTGTTTAGCTGATGTTTTCCTTTGAGACCAATAGTGGTGTGTGAATGGGCGAATGGATGTCACAGCTGTAGAACATGTGTTACAGCTTCCATAGTGAAGGTCTACATGGACAGCGGTAGCCGATAACAGCATTACTTCTGCCTAACATGTCTGTGGGTAATTCAATTAAGAATGGAGAACAGAACTCATCAAATTTTCAGATTTCATGGAGTTTTTGATAGTGTAAAATATGAAAGGATTGAAATTGACCTTAACAAATTAGAAAAATGACATGCCACCAGATGAAATTTGTTATGGATGAAAATATCATTAGCAAATACAAGACTTAAATTCTTAGTCACAATTCAAGAACGAGAAAGGAATCTCAGCTGGTGAGATGAGGATCAGCAGCTGAATTTGGGAAATTGTTCAGAGAAGTTGAAGGTGCCTGATAGTTAATTGGGTGAAGAAGTGAAAGATTTTGTTTTGGGTTAACACTGCAGGCTGTGAACTAGCCCTATACTTTATTTCAGTCCAATAGGAAATATATAAATAGCTAAGATTCTTGATATTTTGTGCTTTGTTTTCATTTATCAAATGTTGCAGGTACGTTGAAAACTCCTCAAGATGTTTGTATTCTCATAAGAAAGGTTAAAACCGAGCCACCGTAAGGACTGCACCCTTCTGTAGCAATAGACGTGCATGTGTGGACTTATTTTTGTATTTTAATTTAATTTAATAACTTTTTAAAAGGAACTTGAGACTGTACCTAGGGCCTAAGGAACGCTAAGCAATCACTCTACTGCTGAGCTCTGTCCTAGCCCACATATGTGGATATTTAAAGACTTCTTAACCAATTGTGAAGTACCAACTGGTTTCCTTGCATCCAGACAGGACTATTTTAGGAAACTCAGTAGAGAAATGATAGAAGCTTAAATCCAGGATGCAAGAGGAGGAGGAAGCACACAGTTAAGTTTGAGAGAGTCAGAAGATGGAGCTGGTTTTGGGGTGTAGAAGGGAGGAAGGAAGCAAGTTTATGCTTCAGTGTTCAGTTGGTTTGAACATGGTATATAGTATTGGGACACTGAAGAGGAAAACACACACATACCATACTCAAACACAAACACACACACACACACACACACACACACACACACACACACACACACACATGCATGTACAAACATGTGTACCTCTTTTGAGATGAAAGCAGGATAGAATTGATTTTTTTTAATCATGTGGCATCTGAGGTGTCTGTAGGGCATCTGAGTAGATGTGCAGTCGTTTGCCTGTGTGCAGTTGTGTCCCCATTATATATGGATTTGCTTCTCATGATTTTAGCTACCTTTGATCAGCAAAGGTCTGAAACTGTTAGGGGGGAAAGTCCAGAAATAAATGATTCTTGGGACTTTAGATTGCAGTGCTTCTGGGTAAATAAGATCGTTCCCTGTTCTGCATGAGCCTGCTTAGGCTGAAAGCCATCCCTTTGTCTAGCCTGTCTACACAGCATACGCTTCCTACATAGGTGTGATTTAGTGGCTTGTTACCGATCAGGCCAGTTGCCATCACATGCCAGTGCTTGTGTTCAAGTGACCTTTGTTATCCCCAGTAATGTCCTAGACCACAGAGTGACACGGAACGCTTTGTTATGATATGTAGTTATAATTGTTGTCTTAATTTTTGCTGTGCTCTGTATGTAAATTAAACACCATCATAGTTGTGTTCGGTATAGGATTTTCACCATCTGAAGTTTCAGACATACATTGGGGTCATGGAACGTCTCCCCACAGATAAGACGGGGATCCTGTGTATTTAAGAGTCTGGTAAAACTGAGGAAATAGGAATTAAGTGAGCCTTAGTGAGTACAACAACATACTATAACAACTGTCCCAGTGACTTTACTCTCCTAGCTTGTGGCCATTATTAAATAAAAGGAAGACCCCTCAGCTTTCTAATTCCTACAAGCTGGACATTGGCCCCTGTAGCTTTGTCTAGCAGAAGTGGGGGGTGGGTGTGGGGCAGAGGGGTGGGGTAGGGGGAGGTTAGGTAAGTACTAAAACGAAAAGAAATGTTAAGAGTAACTAACTTGTTCACTATAAACCCCATTCTCACAGCTTAGAGAAAGACACAAAGAAAGAAAAGGTCATGAATTTATGCTTTTCAGAAATAGAAATGCATTTCTGTTTGCAGAAAGAACTCCTGTTTGGGTAGAGCTTCTTGGGGTGATAAGCACTATTTTGTAAGCAAATCACTGTGAGCCTGTAACTCTTGAACAGCTTAAGTACAATGTGTTTTGGCTGAAAAAGAAATTTCTGTTTCCCAGTGCATGCAGGGAATCTGCAGAGGATAACTCCAGCCAGGTTTGATTTGTATTGTGGATGGGGCATCTGGATCGTGGACCGTGGAACTGGCTGGAAATAGGAATTTGAGAGGCCTCAACATCATAAGACAGTGTGCATGCTTTTTTATATTGACTGTGCTATAAAAGATGACGTGTAATCATTTTAAACTTGAAAGAAGGCACAGCACAACAACAGGTTAATTTTGACTCTCAGGAGCATAAAATTAGGTTTTAGGAAAACTCATTCATGTTTAGAAAAACTTATGTTCATTCTGGTTCAGCTAGAGTGGGAACTTTTTTATCCTGGGGAGCATTTGATGTGTATCTGGCAGGGGAGAAGGAAGAGGGGGAGAGGGAGGAGGAGAGGAGGAGGAGGAGAGGAAGAGGAGGAGGAGAGGAAAAGGAAGAGGAGAGAAGAGGAGGAGGAGAGGGAGGAGGAGGAGGAAGAGGAAGAGGAGGAGAGGGAAGAGGAGAGGGAGGAGGAGAGGAGAAGGAAGGGAAGAGGAGGAGAAGAAGAGGAGGAGGGGGAGGAGAGGAAGAGGAGGAGGAGAGGAGGAGAGGAGAGGAGAGGAGGAGAAGAGGAAGAGGAGAGGGAGGAGGAGGAGGAGGAGGAGGAGGAAGAGGAGGAGAGGAAGAAGGAGGAGGACGAGGAGGAGGAAAAGGAGGAGAGGAGGAGGAGAGGAAGAAGGAGGAGGAGGAGGAAAAGGAAGAGGAGGAGGAGGAGGAAGAGGAGGAGGAAGAGGAGGAGGAGGAGGAGCTACTCCCTCAGAGCAGTGCAGGCTGGCTCTGCCTCACTTCTGTGCAAACTTCCATTCACCAAAGCAGAGCTGCTCTGCTTGGCTCCCTCCGGGATCTTTTACTGACACTCAGATTCTCCTTTTGTTGGTAACCAGTACTCAGTCTTTCTGGCTCCTCTTCTGTGTTGCTTACGGATTCCCCTCACCACCTGACATCATCTTGCTGCTGCCTCTGCTCACAGTTCCAACACTATCTTCTGTCCGGTAGTCCTCACCTGACTCCAGCCCCCCCGATGGCCAGTGCTTCGACAGCTGTGGGAGTGCGAGGCTTCCACTTGGAGCTGGTGGTGAGGTCAGTGCTCTCTTTGAGCTCCAAGTCTGCTTGCTTTCCAGAGATGCTTTCCCTGGGCAACTCAGACACAGACGCCTGGGCCCGACCTCGTGGTCACCTGTAGACCCTTTCCTTGTGCCTCCCGATTGTTGGCACTGTCAGAGGCTGCTGAAACGGAATACTCAGTGCCATCTTTCTTTCTTCTTTCTTCAGCTCCACATAACTGAGCTTGCTCAAAGTGACCCCTCAGCATCGATGGTGTCTCATTTCTTCCTCCACTTCCATCACTACACTGGCTCAGGCGTCACCTTTCCCAGTGTGGATAGCCTGCAGTGAAGGCACCACCTTACCTCAAGGGTTTCATGTGCTACATTATTCACATACATCTTGAGCTCAGAGAACGCTTCTTGCCTGGAGCCTTCCTTTACCCCAAAGGAGCCTTGGTGATTCGGTTCATTGGCTCACTGACAAAGAAAGGCCTGTTACGCTTTACCTCACTCACGGACATCCATTGGTTGGTAGTGGTTACCAGAATACTGGGGTAAGAGTCTGAGGCACAATCTGTGATGGAAGAGAGTACTGCCATTATTCTTTGTGGAAGACCCATGCCTTTTACAGGAACTGTAGTAGACTACATCATGATGTAGCATATATTTCAGTGTTGTTCTCTACAGAGAAAGTACACCTGGCTGCATAGCTACCCTGAGAGGGTCCTTGAGACTTGCTTTGGTGAAGGGGATCACTCTGGGCATCCACTTCCTGAGAGCAGGCTGTAGTATGTATCTTCCCTTTCCCATTGCAGGAGCCCAGCGGTACTGACATAGGAAATCAAGGCCCAGGGCACGAACTTATTATCCCCATATATTGGTGAACATAAACTGTTCTCCATATACGTTTATCTGAGTGAGAAAGGCCTCTTGTCAGAGAACATCTGAGGTGATTTCTTCCCACAGCATAACTGCACCCATCTTGATGGATACATAATTGTACAGAGTGTGCTTTAGTTCTATCTTCTGTTTTGCAAATATTAGATTAGTACAAAATTGAGTCACTTATTTCAGAGTGTACCAAGAACTACTTAATTCAATTTAAACTTCTAGTTTCTGACTTTCATAACCAGGAAAGTCTTTTTAGTTTGGTGATGAAATATGATAAATCCTATTTAAAGCACTTAAGTTTTATAAAATCTCAATCATGTGGAGGCCAGGGTTGCACACCAAAGGGCTCCCAAAGCCATTTCCAAGACCTCAAATGGTGAAATGAGTTGTCATACATTCCAAAGTCCCAATATGCTCTTACTCTGTGGGCACCAGTCTGGAGACTGGTGTGCCTTAGTCACCCAGGTTGAACACTCTTAGTTATCAAATTCCTTTGTGCTTAGCAGATTAAAGACTGCCAGTTAAGAGAGGGTGCTCGTGTGCTCTATCAGAGGCAGTTTTACTAACAACTTGGGAAAATTAAAAAAGTTGAAAAAAATAGGAGAGACAGGAACATAAGAAGTGGGTTCAAGAATTCATGACATCTTATCACAAAATCTTTGAATTTCTAGCACAGAGTCCTAGGTGTATTCATACCAGGTGGCCTCAGCAGGTTTTATAAAGTGACAACTTACTTGGTTGATTGAGAAAAATTAACAGGAAAGGCTCATTTTATTACAAAGACTTTCATAAATAGGAAAAATGAGATTTAAAAAAAGGCTAAACTTAAATTTTCAGACGCATAATTCTATTATGCGACTCCTAAAGGTTTTTGTGTTGGAGGCTGAATCTCTCTGTTGGGAGGTCATGGAAACTGTCAGGGATGTGGCTGGTGAGAGGTTGTTAGGTAGCTGGGAGCTTGGCCCCTGAGGGGGGATTCCTTGGCTTCTCTCTCACTCATGGCCATAGATAGAATGGCTTTGTTCTACTCTCAGTATCCAGTGTGATATGCTACTTTGCCATTGACACAAAAATCCATAGACTCAATTGATCATAGCTTGAATCCTCTAAAAATTATGGGCCAAAATAAATACTATAAGTTATTTTAGATATTTGTTATATATAGTGAAGAAAGCTGACTAACACATACCCATTCATTAATTTAGCGAACACATTTTTATTATTGACTATAATAGCTGCTGTTTATCACTGAGGACACAGAAAGATGCCAACTGTCTGTCCCTTAGGAGTTCACAAAGGGCCCCTGGTTCTGGAAAGGCTCAGTGTAGCAGTATAGGGCAAAACCAGAACCGGGAAGTGGGAAGGGGTGGGTGGGAGAACAGGGGAAGGGAAGGGGGCTTATGTGACTTCTGGGGAGTGGAGGGCCAGAAAAGGGGAAGTCATTTGAAATGTAAATAAAATATATATCGAATAAAAAAAAAGGAGTTCACAAAGGTAATGACATTCTGTGGCATATATTTTAAGTGGTGATTAATACACAGTGGGAGATAGGCTCAAAGGAGAGAGGCAGTTTCTCCATGAAGGAAGCTGTCAAGTGAAGGGAGTTCTCTATGAATTAAGAGTTTTGCCGAGTGTGGATACTTTAGCAGGTAACTGAAGAGGTTGAGATTGGCATTGTGGGTGGGGATGGGTTTCCAGGCAGAGCCCAGGTCATGAACATTGAGGTGCTGAGTCTCGGGAGCACATGGCATGTTTGTATGGAGGGGCTACAGGCCTGGCGGTGCCAAGGTTTGCTTCTCTTCCTTCTATTGGCAAACAGAGATTCTTCAGCAAACTGGTGTTCATCTTTGGTTTCTCTTCACACAAGAAGTCCAATTTCTATTTCTGTATTCTCAGAAACAAAATCCTCCTGACTTTTCTTTGGCTTTGATGCTTCCAAGAATAATGTCTGTTGCTGGGCAGTGGTGGTGCACGCCTTTAATCCCAGCACTTGGGAGGCAGAAGCAGGTGGATTTCTGAGTTCGAGGCCAGCCTGGTCTACAGAGTGAATTCCAGGACAGCCAGGGCTATATAGAGAAACCCTGCCTCTAACAAACAACAACAGCACAACAGCAACAACAACACAAAACCACACACACACACACACACACACATACACACACACACACACACACACACACACACAAGAATAATGTCTGTGTTTTAGAGGGGACTGATTATAACCATAGACAGTAGCATTGTATTGTTTGACTCAAAGGATCTCAGGAGGAGGCATAGGAAATTAAAAATCAGGTATGCATTGATTTCTTTTTAACCAATTTGTGCAATCTTTCTTATGTAGTATATATCTGGGCACTTCCCAGACACAAATGCAAAAGACCTGAATCCCCTGTGTCCCTAAAGATAAACAGCAAAGAACTGATTATGATGGTGCACCAACAGACAGTCTGCCCTAGACTAGTCTGCTTGTCAGCCATATCAAAACATCTGTAGAACACTAAATTCTGTTATTTGAAAACACTTGTAGAGATTTTAGAAACAGGTCTCATCTGAGAAATGTAGTGGTAGGCAAGGGAAAATACATATTATTGTCTAATATCCATTATCATTCCTCAGTGGATGCCCCCTCCCAACCATGTATAGAACAGGCAGCACCAACTGGATGTAGAGGGAGAAGAAGAGGAGGAGGAGGAAGAGGAGGAAGAAGAAGAAAAAGAAAAAGAGGAGGAAGAGGAGGAAGAGGAGGAGAAGGAGGAAGAGGAGGATGAGGAGGAAGAGCAGCAGCTGTAACAACAACAACAAAAATGAGGACATGAAGCTGGGAGGGTGTGGGGTGTGGGGCACTGGGAGAAGCTGGAGGGAAGCAGTGGTGGACAGTTATGATTAAAACACATTATATAGGCATGACATTTTCTTAGAATGAACTTCTCATCATTGACTAACACAAAGTTGAAGTATCACACATCCTGACCATCACCACGGGTGTTTGTGCTGAACATTATGTCAATGTGGGATTGACAGTTTTAATTATGAAGAAAACCTCCCCATACATCCAGAATTTCTTGTGTGTGTTTTTTTCCTTTATCCTGGATAAATGATGGCTTGTTCAACCCTAGAGAACAATATGAATGAGGAGTCCATTTTATTGTTCATCTTCCTTCCTTTTGCTCTCTGGTTGTCACGAGGCTCCACCCTTGAGTGTGTTTTCCTTTCTGTGCATTTGTAGCAGAACAACATTTCACTTTAGCAAAGGTAGACTTTTATTTATTTATTTATTTATTTATTTATTTATTTATTTATTTATTTATGTGTTTGTTTGTTTGTTTGTTTATATTTTTGCTTATACACTTTCCATCCTGCAAGCTTCCCCCACTCCTGGTCATTCCTGCCCACATTCTTCCCCCACTCCCCTTATCCTCTGAGCGGGTGGGGACCCCACTGGCTATCCCCCTACCCTGGCACTTCAAGTCTCTGAAAGACTAGGCACATCCTCTCCCACCAAGGCCAAGCAAGGCAGCCCAGCTAGAACAAATCCCACGGACAGACAACAGCTTTGGGATAGCTCCTGCTCTAGCTTGGGAAAAAGTACACTTCTTAATGGTTATGAAACACATGGCTTCAATGCATTAAATGACCACGTATGTGCCTACTGTCTTAAAATATACTACCTGAAAATGCGCTTTTTGGATAATGACCGCTGATGTGGTTATTATTTTGTAAAATATGCTAACTTAACATATTCCTGGACGAACATAGCATCTCTAAAGCGAGAAGTGGATACAACCATAAAAATGAGCTGTACTCTGCCTTGGGAAGGGATGTAGGGTTCCTGAGAGCAGCACATGGTGTTACTTTAGAAGTGAAATCGCTGCTAACAATTTATTTCTCAGAAGTCAAGAAATCTGAGAGAGTCTTTCCAAATCTGTAGTAGATGTTCTTCCAAGTGTCGCCGGTTGGGAGCCCAGAAGAAACTGTTTGGGCACAGCGAGTGTGACAGGCTCACAACACTGCCAGGGAGCTCAGGAGGCGAGGTTGGCAGCGTCCGTTTACGATTTTCTGTACTTCCCACCAGTTCTTTTCCTGAGACGCGTTCATGTGCGACAGGACCGGTCATGCGTAGCCTTCCCACCAACTTTCCTAATGAGTTGACCAAGAACCATGACCGGGCCATGTGGTAGAGTCCTGTCCAGCCCCGGCGACCAGCAGGCTCGCCTCATGCCTGTGCGTGATTCCCTGTGCTTTGGCGTGTTCATCTCTGCCAGTTTAACAGGAGGGAGAAGACAATGTCACTTCAGTCATTAAATATTTCCTAGAAGTCTCTCTGGAACTGTGCTCATTTCTAGGGGAAAACTGTAGCAGGCTTTTGTTTCTTTTTTTTTTTTCCTGCCCTGAGCCTTAGCATCCTCTTGTACTGGCTACAGCCACTCAGTTTCCTTTCTCTCCTGAATGTCTATTCAGCTATTTGCAGTGAGAGAAATGAAGTATATCTTGTCCATAAAGCTGTTCCGATGTAACTGCGGAGACAAGCGGGTGTGAATGTAAGGCAGTTAACGGATGAGGCTGGATGGCTGCAGCGTTATTCAACACCCAGACAATAAACCCCTATATTTTACAGACCTGATCATTTGTGGCTCAATTAAGGAAGCAAAGAAAAACAAGGAAGGCTCAAGGCGACTCCTCACTCAGGAATGCAGGATTTAATTAATGGCTATTTTGGATTCTCAGCGACTGGTTTATTCAGAGGCCCGGAAAGGCAGCTGTAGCACCCAGATACACGGTAACTGAACACTCAGGCTCTTCATTTAGACCAGGCCCTTTCCTGCGGTGGCAGGTATGTCAGTAGTCATGACTGGGAACACACAGGATGCTCGCTAACTAAGGGCATCCTGGCTTTGGGAACATCTAGAGTATCTGTGGCAGCCTCTGTCTTCTCTGCTTTCAGAATGCCCTTCTCCACCCCACACAGGCCTGCTCAGAGGGCTCACGGTTGAGGGTGGCCTTTGCTAAGTGACTACACTGCAGAGAAGGCTTCTACGTGATAGCAGTAGGTATCTACTTCAGGAAGATCTCAGATGGGCTATTTAGGATCTCCTTCACCCTTTCTACAGATACCTGCAGCTCAGGGCTGAGAGCGGGATCTGTACTGGGAAGAAGCGCCAAGAAAACTCTGTCAGCCAAACATAATAACTCTAGAATTCCTTCTGGGAGACTATTTATGAAACCAATTTAAGTTAATGTTGCTTGCCTCAGGGTTGTGTGTATCACCTAGTATTTGCCCTTCCATACCCTCCTCACTGTGTTTTTATGCTTTAAAGAACTTTGTATGTGTTTTGCACACGTGCGTGTTCACATGTGTGTACATGCGTGTGTGGAGGTAAGCCTTAGATGTTTTTTCCTTAGGAGCCAGGGTCTTTTGAGACGGAGTTTCTTCCTGGCTTGGGACTCAGTAAGCTTGGCTGGATGGTCTGTGAGCTGCAGGGATCTCCCATCTCTGCCTCCCCAGCACGGAGATTATAGCACCCAGTTATTTTCTTTAATGTGGGTTCTAGGGTTAAACTCAGGTTCTTATGCTTGAGCAGAGAGCGCTATACTGAGGGAGTTGCCTCCCCAGGTCCCTAACTAATCTTTGAATGAGGCCTGGGAGCCTGTAATACATGTGAATGCTTCTGTACTGTGGTTCTTGGCTCACAAGAAAAAGGCCCATCCCTTCTGCATAAATGGTAACTTTTCCTTTAAAGTAAATATATTTTCAAGTCCTCTATGGTAGATGGGATGTCTTTCCCCTCAAGTGTCAGCTCACCGGTACAAGACTGGACCTGGCAGAGTTGGTTCATGAAATAGCATTAATCAAGTCGTTTCCTCCTCTTTTTGTACCTTAAAAACCGGCAGCGTGTTTGGGATGTCTACAGAGGTGATTCAGTCACAAAAAGACTTGCTGCTCCCACATAAGGTCCTGAGTTTAAATCTTCTAGAACCCATGGAAGAGCCCAGCATGGGAGGGAACACCCGAGATTCCAGGGTTCCTACAGGGACATGGGAGGCAGGGACAGCAGAATCCCTGAGGGCTAGCTGACCGGGAATATGCAGCTGTGAATAACTGAGCCCGTGTCTGAAATGAAGAAGAAGGTGACAAGTGACATGTGAGGTTGCCCTTTGACCTCCACACACCTGCTATAGCGTGTGCATGCCTGGACACACACACACACACACACACACATACACACACACAGAGACACAAACACACATGCACAGTCACACACATACAGACATACATACACACATACAAGCACACAGAGACACACACATATATACATATGGACACAAGCAGAAAAACTTGGGATGGGGTGGCAAATTTCAAAGTTACCAGATTTTCAAGTGCACTATAAAGAATGCTGTTCCTTTCCTTGAAATTTTTAAAGGGTAGCCTGGCCAAGTTACATATCAAACATTTTAGTATGGATTCCTTACCCACAAAGGTTCCCACAATGCCATCAAGCCCAGGAAACTAATATCAATATTGTTTGGCCCTAAGATCTGTGATTAGCTTTCAGCTGTCTCAGTATTACCTCCTCTCCCTTCTTGGTAGACGGTTCCTGTCTAGTATGATGTGCTGTGCTCGGCTGCTGCTGTTTTTTTAGCTTCTGCTGGCCTGCATCAATTCCTTCAGTATCTAATGACTCTCATGCCTTGTTGGAAGGGCTGTTCACATCCCTCAGTTTGGGTTATGGGTGCATTTTCATGATTATCTTCAGCCTTAGCATCAGCAGCAGGAGATTTGTGGAAGTCTTGCTGTGTTCTTTGAACACATCCTGTGCTGGCTAGCCTATGACAACTTGACACAAGCTAGAGTCATCTGAAAAGCAGGAACATCAATTGAGAAAATGTTTCCATAAGTCCCAGCTGTATGGCATTTTCTTACTTAGTGATTGATGTGGGTGGGCCCAGTCATTGAGGGTGGTACCATCACTGGGCTGATGGTCCTGGGTTCTATATGAAAGCAGGCCGAGCAAGTCAGGAGGAGAAAGTCAAGGAGCAGCATCCTTCTAGGGCCTGTGCATCAGCTCCTGCCTCCAGATTCCTGCTCTGTTTGAGTTCCTGTTCTGACTTCCTTGGGTGGTAAACAGCAGTATGGAAGTATAAGCTGAATAAATCCTTTCCTCTCCAACTTGCCTTTTGGTCGTGGTGTTTCATCGCAACAATGGTAACCCAAACCAAGAAACATCCATCCAGTGACACAGGTTTTGATTGACACCAATACTGGTTTATTAAGATTCATCATTAACCAAGATCATGCCTTACAAATGACTAAGACTTGTTGAGATCACTCTGAAACTGCTTATGTATCTTCACTGTCCATTTATCTTTCCAGTATGTCTTAGGATTTTTTAATTCTACTCAAGGGATGCTCATTCACCCTTATTTTGATCCTTAAACTGTCCCATCCCAGCCACTGTAATTTTCTGTGACCTCTGCCCCATTCCCCCAATTCTTTGAGCATAGCTTTCTGGCAGTCGCGGTTCATTGGATACTTTTCTTGCCTCTATCCATAGAATCAACCATTTCTCCAAGGGTCCTTGCCAGGGAAAGAATCTCATTGACAATAGGTTAGGGTGTCTTCTTACTGTCAGGGTATCATTGTTTCTTTCGGTAAATAGACCTAGGGAAAAAATATATATGTTTATGGGTTAAATGGTAATTAACAGTAACACATGTGATAATCTAAATATCTGCATGATCATTCTAAGTCATTGTGGATACTGAAGCTGTGGTTGCTCAGTTGGGTTTGACACCTCCTCCTCCTGTGCCTGCTTTTAAACTCTCTGCTTTAAGGCAGTCCACAACTTATCATGGCTTCTCCCAGCTGCAGAGAGCCAGAGCTGCCCAGATCTCTTTGGGAGCATTTCTATTGTAAGCCTTTATTTATTTATCCGCTTGTCTTCCCCTTGGGGTTGTGGGATCCTAGGGACAGAGGTCAACTCCAGACTGCTCCTCACCACGGTTGCTTGACTGATTCAGTGAATGGATCTTGTCTTTGAAGCAAGCAGTCTCCTCCGGCCTGTGTGGCTGCTTTGCTCCCAACTGACTCAGCTGTGCCCCTAACTGAAATCCACCCCCCAAACATGAGTATTGACCATCAGATAGGACAGTCAAAAGTGTTTGTCTCAGGCACTGAACGCAATGCCAAAAGAGGAATTTGTGGAGTTTTTGGCTGTCTCAAGACCATAACGTATGCCAATAATATGGGGTGGAGAGATGGTTTGCTGTTCTCCCAGGGGACCTGGGCTTCATCCCCAGCGCCAGGTGTAACTTCAGCTCCAGGGAATCCAACTGTTGTAGAAATTTTTATTCCTGACCTGGAGTTTCTACCCCACCTTGATCATTTTGACACATACACCTTTATATTTATAATAAGTCTTAAATAACACAAGACATGGGCAAATATCTAACCTCTCTGGTATTAGAATCTATTTTCTTATTGATAACCCCAAGTTATTACTTATTATGTTTTATCTGAGCTGCTTTTAACTCCAATTGGCCAGACTTCCTGGTTATGTTTTTATGACCCCATGGCTACTTCTATCTCCTCCTCAGCTTCTTCTTCTCTTGTGGTTCTCCTCTGACCCCAAGCCCAGGAATCCTAAACCCCACCCATGTCTCTTCTGTCCAGCTATTGGCTGTTGGCGTCTTTATTTTCCAATCAGAAATAATTTGGTGGCAAGGTCACATAGTGTTTCTATGTTGACCCTCTCTGCAGTAACCAGTCTTGAGGAACCAGTATTAGCATTAGAATACAAGTAGCATCAGGCCAACAACCCACTATAGATCCTACACCTCTGGCCTCCTCAGTACCTGTACTTACACACACACACACACACACACACACACACACACACACACTAACCCAAAGTGTCTGTGTAAGGAAATAATGACATTCTTTTGTTTTAAATATAAGTGCATATATGTGTCAATACAAATAGAACTCATATATATATGTGAGCTGTGCTGTGTTTCTTTAAAGCTATGGTATTCATTTCAATCAACCATATATTTTTTTTTAGACATCATAAACTCAACACTTATACTAAGATCACAGCTGTCTGCAGTATCCTCCCTATGTCTTTTATTTCACTGGTGATAATTAATGTTTGGAATTTGTTCAGACATCACAGAATGCTGTTCTTCCTACTGAGGAATCTCAGTACATGCTATTCCTTACAAGAATGCAAAATTGTTGAGATACACTCATGGCCATTGCTCAAGTCCTCTGTAATATTCCCTTTTTATAGAAAGAAGGAGTAATCAATATTGAATGAAGGTAGAGATATCCCAGGAGGCACAAGGTACCAAACAGAGATGTGTACCAGTTTGGATTGCTTCCTCTGAGTTCTTATATAGCTGAAATCCTTTAAAATTGATGATGCTGGCCATATCAAAGGAGGTCATCTTGAAGGATGTGAACAAATGAATAGGGAAACCAGTAGGTATATTTTATGGGGCAGATGTGGAGTAGGTGAGGTGAAGATAAGAGCCACACACCTCATGATGGGTGGGCTGCCCTGCTCTCCTCTATTGCTGTTCAGGAATGTTGGGACTCTGGATGCATTTTCATTGGAAGTCTTTTAAATATTGACTATGACAAGGTGGTGTAGTGTTGGGGACTTGGAAGAGAGTCCTGGGTCCAGAAATTCTGGGAGCTTGCTTTTAAGCAAGTACTTAACCCCCAAGACCCTTAGTTTCTTTTCCTTAGCTCCAAAGTAGGATTTTTTCCCACAGATATGTTGGTAGATTTAAATGAAAGCATTTATCAAGTAAAATCTGTGTGTTGCATTTTCCGTTGTATTAAAAAGAGTATCAACATATAGGTACTTCTAAAAATCCCATTTCCTTCCCCAGTCCCTTCCCCATTGTTACCACTGCCAGAGCAGCACCCAAGGCACTTTCCCAGAGTGCCACACATCATAGGAGGTCCTGCCTGACTGGAGTCAATCGGTCCATGGAAGCAAGCAGGCACTGGGATGGAAAGGTTTGCTTGCTGTGACAGGAGAGAAAACATGAGGGCTTTCTGAGTGGAGGAGGCGTGGTGAGGGGAGGGTCTTCCCAGGCGGTTTCCATTCGGATCTGGAGGCCATAGCAATACAGATGTTTGATATCTCTCTAAGGCTGCCAGGGCTTAATGAAGTTCCTTATGGGGCAAGAGCCACATGTGCTTGTTCAGGTTGGCGGTTGACATCCCCAGGCCCGGGAGCAGGAGGCAAACTGGAACCAACAGTGCCACCACGTGGCCCGAGGCAGAAGCAAGCTGAACTAGCCTCAGCCTTCTCTCTGTCCAGGGACCCATTTCCTTATCTCTTTCCATCTAGAAACAAGAGCAAGTGTATTTGCCTTGGATGCATGCAGAGAGAATGATCTGGAACATGAAACTTCTGGCCTGATGCAAGGTGTGGGTGGATGATAATTTAAGCATCCAAAGCCTTTGACATCCTACCCAAGTGATTAGGTCATGGGAAGGGAGGGCTTTGACATGTGTGTACAGGTCATTCATAGAAACAGAAGGACGGAGACTGGGTGCATTGGAGACTGTGTGCATTGGAACTTGAGAAGGTTTTCAAGGTGTATTAGCCTGGGTGGGAGTTCAGGATGATAGATTCTGTGGACACTGCTAACTCGTATAGAGGGATGAAGGACTCTAGGGAAGAAAACCACTCGTTTGCTATAACCCTTCATCTTTCCGTTCTTTGTTTCTGTTACAGAACTGCTCATTGTAACTCATATAATAATATTAAAACAATAGTGGTTGGTTGCTATTAAACTTACTATAAATAACAGGAAGTGATAAAACATTTTAGGATATGCCAGATCCCATTCCATCCTGGTATTTTTGTGCTTTTGCTACCGGGTTTATTTGCGTCTGAACCTGGGTACAAAGAGTGACTAAATGTAGTTTTAACTGTTGTGCTTTCCTTCTCATAGAACGCATTCTCTTTATGTACCCGCTGCCCCAAAACTCATTTTCAGAATAGCACCGAGGCAGACAGTCTTCACTGCGGCCTTCCCTTGCATCATCATTGAACTTGACCTATGGGTCCAGCTTTTCTAATGGCTGAAGCATGTACTTGAGCTCATTAATGAATTTGAGGACCCATAGCTAGGGCTATTGATAGGTCTGTTGTGTCTGTTTTCCCTCTCGATTGTAGATCTAAGTCTTGACTTAGAGGAAGGAGTTTTTTCTCCACCACACAGGTGCATGGTAGAGGGACCAGTGTTAGGGAATTTCTGAATAAGGCTCAGAGTGAGAGAAAGTATGAAATCAAAACGACACAGAATTAAAATTGTAAAAGTGACAGAAGGCTAAATTAAGTTGACAAACCACAAAAGGACTAATATGGTCTTAATTATGTGTGTACACATGTATACATACATGCATACATACAGTTTTACTTCTTGGTGCCAAAAGTAACTTAAAACTTACTGTGGTTTGGAGAATATTTGGGGATGAGTGAGAGAGGAGACCTTTTTCTCCCTTGCCTTTTTATAAAGAAAAGTGGTATTTTCCCCCTTCCGGTATTCTTCACGGGCAAGATAGATATCAACCACTGGTCTTAATTTCAGATATTATAGTGTAGATCATTTTAAAATCTGTGTTGGCTGATTCTTATATATATATATATATATATATATATATATACACACACACACATCATCATCATCTTTATTATGGAAAAATAGAAATAGTATACTACTACTTTACTCACTTAAAATGGGTTAGATGTGCTACTGAATACACACCAGCCGCTATGCAGTCACTACCACCATAGAGTGCCGGAGTGTTGATCATCCATTTCCTTAACCTCAAATGTTACACAGATGTTTAGATAACCAGCACAAATTTACTACACTCTGACTCCTCATTCCTCCTTCTCTGGCTCTGACTACCACAGTGTCTATGAATTTGACCACTCCAGGTGCTTCACATGCATAAAATAGAATGGTACTTACCTCACTGTGATTGGCCTACTTCACTGTGTATAATGGTCTCAACATGCTGGTGTGGTTTGGGGTGTTGAATTTCTTCTCTTTCTAAGGGTGCCATTCAGCCCTGCATACACCCCACATTGTAGTTCTCCGTTTGTCGCGCTGTAGTCAGCTTGGCTGCTCTGACATTTTGGCTGCTGTGATAAATGGAGTGTGACTGTGAGTGTACATCTGAGTTTCCACTTTGCTTTTTGGCAGGACAGATCCAGACATGGAGTTCTGGGTTATATAGAACAACCACACATACCGATGTCCCCACATTTCCACTAACACCATTAAAAAAATACTGGCCATGAAGTAGTACAGTGTATCTTGATTTGCATCTTTCTGATGATCAATGATTTGGACCCTCTTTCTTAGTTTATTAGCCAGTTGCTTATCCTCTTTGGAAAAATGTTTGTTCAAAGTGTTTACCTACTTATAAACTGGCATGTTTGCTATTCTGTTATTGAACTTGGGGGAGCTCTTTGCATTCTGGATATTAATCCCTTATCAAATGTGTGATTTCCAAATGTTTTATGAGGGTATCAGAGTGTTGGCAGGTTGGTGATGGAGGAAGGTGATACTGTAGTTTGAAAACTCCTGTGGTTTCTGGAAGCTCCCCCAGGGTTGTACAAGGGAAATGGGGAGGGGGGCTGCTACAGAGACAGTCCCCATTGGACCAGGGCCACAGTATTAAGTGTTGGAGAACTCCATTGTTCTACTTGGCCTCTGTGATAAAACAACTCTGTCATCTTCCTCCTTCTTGAGAGAGGCTAGTAGCTGTCACAGTTGCATATCCCCAGGGAAGCTGCCCTAGAGTGCCATCACTTCCTGGTGGCACTCTTCCTATGTCTTGTCTCTTTGGGTATTGATGAAGGGAAAAAAAATACTTTGTTTCCAGAACCTCTTGTTATGAACTAGTGACATGCCTCAGTCACTTCTGAGCCACTTTTTTTTTTTTTTAAAGAATCAGAAACTAAATAGTCATGATAGGAATTTTGCCTCCAGCTTTTATGAAAGTGTAGTCAGTGCCCCTCATTCACATCTGTAGGTTCAACCACAACCAACCATTGGTTGAAAATATTCAGGAGAGGCAATGACATCTGCACTAAACAGTAATAGGCTTTGGAAAAAGCATCACTATGCCTGAATGAGTTAATAGATCAACTATGGCCATAACACATGTACTGTATTAGGTATTCTAAGTGATGGTCAAGAGATGATTTAAAATGAGAGGTAACATGATAATAAAAACCTTAAGCACCTGAGGATTTCAGTGTCCACAGAGGATCTTGGGACCAGTGCTTTGAGAATAGGGATGAGGATGAGGATGAGGATGAGGATGAGGATGAGGGAGAGCTGTGCTTGTTGCTAGGCCCCTTTGTGGATTTGCAAGCCAGAACGTCACAGAATTTCAACCACGGATGACCCATTCTTACTTCAGAAGACAGAAACTCCTCTTTCATCCTATTTTTCCTTGTTTTGGTTCTTTCCATAGTTCTGAACATAAATGAGTAAGGGAGGGGGCAGTATGGTTAGAGATGACTTAGTGTGCTGTCTCTGTTAGCAGCATCCTCTGGAAGGAGGACCATGTCAGCATCTAGGAAGCCCATCAGAGCCTATGGTGGAGCTTCTGCCTATGCTGAGCTTTCAGCTCCCCTGGGACTGATGAAGAGAGCTGGAAATTCCTGGGAAAAACATAGCAAGAGAGAATCAGACCTAGTTAGAAAGGATAAATATTTTTAACTAAGCATTTATGCTAATGATATGGACTGGGCTGGGTCTTGGGATCAGAGTTGCAGGGAGATCTGACCTGGAGAAGATTTTAGACAGAATTTTGAGTCAGGGAAGTCACATGGATTGGTACAAAAACAAAATCACAGCTAGGGTGGGTTTTGTGGTATTAACATCTTTTCCAATTTTTTCTTGTGTTTGCTAATAGGATGCCTGGATACCCATTAGGTAGGAGGACTTGTGTTTGGGGAAGGGAAGCAGGAAGACTTTTGGATGGAACACACGTAGGCCACCTTTGTGCTTGGGAATACACACCTCTAGAGGATTCATGGTGGGCTTTTGCAAAAGCTGGGGTCTCTCTTTATGGAGGCTATAAGATACACAGCTTTTTGTCCAGGCACCAGTAGGCACTAGTGAGATGTGCCCTGTGGTGTTTGTCTTTCTCTTTGTGTGGTGAGTCTGTGTCAAGAGGAGAAATTACTTGACAGCTGAACCTGAGCTGTCAGTGGGACCATCCTATAGCCTCCTTAAAATTGCCTCTGTGCTTCCCCACTGTCCCATGTTCCCTGTGCAGGGTAGCTTGCTGTGTGGCATACACTTCAGTCATCCTATTTCCTGGTCCTAGAGTGTTTCATTGGTGGCTTCTGCTAGTAGGAGCTCCTCTGGAGGAGTGGGTTAATAGTGGTTTCTAATGATCCACCCACCTTTGGACCAAGAGTCTTTATAGATGTAAGGTGGAAAAGATCTAGAGATGAATGTATCCTGGATTCCTCATAAATCTAATCCTTTTAAGAGCAGAACATATAGAGTCATGAGTCCAAGGGCACAAGTTTGCTGGTACTCCTGAGAAACTGGATGAGGCATGGGACCAATTTTCTGCATCTCTCTTAAAACTGAATCCTGATTAACTCTTGATCTTGGACTTCTGACTTCTAGTGTGTGTGTGTGTGTGTGTGTGAACGTGTGCAAGTGTGCATGTGTGCATGTGTGTGCCTGTGTATATCTGTGTGTATGTGTCTGTATGCATATGCCATTACATGCTTTTAAAAGTCAGAGGACACCAGGCAAGAGTTAGTTTGCTCCTTCCACTTTGTTGGTCCCAGGGATCCAACTTAGGTTGTCAGGCTTGGAGGCAATCATCTTTACCTGCTAAGCCATCTATTTTGCATGGAAACCCTAGCTACATGGCCACTGCACTGGATGTGTTAGTTAACAGATTGTTAATTAAAGATAGGAGTCAGCACCAGAGGAAAAGAAGAACCCAAGGGAAGCCCAGGTCGGTCATCAGAATCACATGGGGAATTTTAATAAGGGGTAGATGGTAGAGGTACCACCCCAAGACGGTTGAATCAGAATCTCCAGGGGCTGGGCCACAACATTCTTATTTTAAAAAGTGGGATAGGTGATTTTAATAGGCGGGGGTTAGAAACCCAGGGCTTCCCTCTCTTGTTCCATCTTAGAGATGAAGAAACTAAGACTTAGCCAAGTGGCCCTGGGGTTTAAAGAAAGAAATAAAATAGCTTTTGCGAGGCTAAAATTAAATTAAAAAATCTTAGAATGCAAAAGGAAGAAAGAGTTTCAAGTTGTTTTGTGGTTCGTTTTTGACAGAGCCCAGGCTTGCTTGCAACATGCCATTTCGGTGCCTTTGGCTCCAGATCTCCATTTTGAGATCTTGAAGGCACCATGAATAAGGCGAGTGGAACCCATTGGCTTGATTTTATGACGATTGATCCCCAAATGTATATTTTAAAGATTATAGTTCATGTGCACTGTATGAGATATGTTTTCTTTCATAGACATGCTGCTTAAATTATTTCATTTTTAATTCTGTGAAGAGCCTCCATACTGAATCCCAGAAAGACCGTACTAATTTTTATGATTTTTGTTACTGCCTCAATGAAGATTTCGCCTCCTCTTTCCCCTATGAATTCTAACTAGGGCCAGGATTTCTGTAAGGCAAAAGAGATGCATAATTGTATTTGAAGTCTTGTTATGAGTAACTCTTTCAGTAAATTACGCAGAAGATTTAATGTTCAGGACAATTCGTTTTCTTTTTTAAAAGATGGTCTGTTGAAACAGGACTGTGGTTTCAGAGATGTGGCATTAAATGTAATCACCCCACTTAGGTTCTCCACCCTTTGGAGACTCATAAAGATAAGGGCAATAGGATAATTGGTATATTATGTACTCTTTAAAACAGCGTGATTCAGTCCAAGTAGGAATTGCCGTGGCTCTAAATTAATCCCCTGGGGAACAAATGAAAAAAATATATATGTGCTATATTATCGAGGTATATATTTTGGTGCTTTGATATCTCAGCGAGCACATTAATCTGTCATTAATTTTAACCAGGGCGATCTGGTGGTGATTAGAGAATGGCTGGATAATCAGAGGCTAGAGAAGCCCACCGAGAGATTGACTCCAACGAGCTAATCAGCTTTGCTTTTCATAGAAGACACAAAACTGAGGTCCCGATGACTTGAGGGCATTAACAATCGCAGGGCACTTTTCGTAAGAGTCCCGGTATTTAGCCCCAGTGTCCTGGCCAAATTCCAACTCCAGCAATGCCATTTTGCCTCCTGAAAAGTCCCCCTGCAGCTCCCAGTAGATGGAGCATTATTCTTCCCTTCCTGTCCCAAAGCAGGAGGCTTTGTGCGGAGGTGGCATTGCAGGCAGCTAACCAGTTGCTTCCTTAGTGTTGTGAGTGGCTGCGCTTGGCTCCAGCAGGGCTGTCCCTAAGCTGCCCTGAGTGCATGGCAGGGGCTGTTTACATACCACTCACTGTCAGGGGCAATTTGCAGAAGATTTATTCCTTTGGGAAACTCATTTTAATCTTTTTTTTATTAAAAAGGATGCTTTGATTAATATAATTAGATGAAATTGGACAATGCCTACGCATGTATGATGTCTGTATTTATCTCCCAGGTCTTATTTTGTTCTAGAGGTGATGAGAAAATATAGATTCTTACCATTGTGATTTCTGTAATCACGGTGCATGAAGCTTGTATTAAAACAAACATGTTTAATAGTTCTTTGGAAAATCTTATTAGATATTCTAAAATACTCAGAGATCTAGAATAGTTACACATGTCATGAGACTCAGAGTATGTTGGCTAACAGCCCTCAAGCACTATGAGCTTCATGAAACTGAACCCAGACAGCCGGACAAAGAGTTTTCTGGAGTTCTGTTTCTGTTCACTTTGAGAGAAATTTCCAGGAGGAATCGTGGGCGTCTTTTCACTAGAAGGATTGCTGAGGGCTACCGGAGGGTTCTTATTTCATCTCTCTTAGAAGAGGAAGAGAAATGAAGGGAGCCCTTTATGAAGACAACCAAGACAGGAAAGGAGGAGAAAAATGTACCCAGCATAAACTGGGCCACAGTAAAGATAAAGGTGACAAGAAACCATTGAAGCTTTCCAGTGGTACTCTAATCCTTCCCAGGTTTGCAGACTGAAACTTACAGAATTACAAGATGGCTGGCTTGTCTGAAAACTTTCATCCTTTGACACTAGTCCAGGGCTGCTTGGTGACAAGTCTACACAACTTGCTGTGGCACAAAAGAGGTACCTTGGCTTAACTAGCTGACAGTCCATGTGTGGGCAGGCACGTGGGTGATCGGCCCCTCTCTATCTCTCAGCTCATTTTGAGCAAACACAGGAAGCAAGGGACACGATTTTCTTCATGGTGGGATTTAGGAAGCTCAAGCTCATGTTCTGGCGGTCTCAGCAGAAAGACTTGTCTACAGGATATTTGTTTATGGTGAGAAAGACTAAAGTGGCAGGAGTTGGGGCATCCATAGTCAAACGGGAGGGTGTATTCCAAGGAGGAAATCAAGTTGATGTTGATGGATATTATCTTAACAACATCCACACACCCATCACTGGCAGTGTCCAGTGTACTTGCCTGGAGTCATGTAAAGCAGACTCATGGAGTTCATACAATCCTGCTACCTGCCTAGTGGAGAATTTCAGTGTTACACCAAACAGTAATTTTAGCTTCTGGTTGACTCCCTCTAGAGATGTTGCATTTATTGCTTCCTGTGTCAATTGGCTACTAGTCACTATAATGAAACACATAGGTCACTCGTGAAGCAAAGAGAGACTTGCTTTGCTCTTGCTCAGATCCAAGATTGGGCAGGATGTGGTTTCTGGCCTCAGGTGAGAACAGAGCATTCTGGTGGAAGAAAGTGGGGTGGGAATGGCTGGAGTCCTACCATTTCCTCAAAAGCTCCATCTCCCTGCCTGGCTCACGTGCTCTGATGGGCCTTCTATCAGGATCCACTTTTAAAGGTTCACAAGCCCTTCCAGTATTGCCTCCAGGGAGACAAAGCCTTTTTTGGAGGATACTCCCAACACATCCAAACCACAGCTTCTCATAAGGCAGTACGTTACTTTAATAAACATTTAAATAAAATTTAAAATTTATTTTAATAAACATTTGTTTAGTGTGTGTATATATGCATGCATACATGTACACATGTATGGGCATGTGTGCCATGGTACCTGTGTATGTGGAGATCAGAGATTACTTATGGGAGTTATCATGTGGGTCCCAGGGAATAAACTGAGGATGTCAGGCTTAACAATATACACCTTTATCAACTGAGTTGATATTTGATTTCTCTAACATCATGATAGTTACTGGGGATTTAATTCATTGAAACATTTTATCATGTTTCTTAATGAATGACAGTTTGGACCTAAAGATAAAGAGTTTATTACAAAATTAAAACTTTAAAAGAGCACCTAAAAGGAAAATTTATTTATGGAACAGTAAAGTCAACTTATTTTAAACAATAGGTCCTTACACCTTTTTTTTTGGTATATTCTAAAGTGTTCTATAAATGGAACAAAGAGTTCTAATGCATCTTTAAAAGGCTTGTAAGTATACACATTCTGTCTAACTGAAAAACCATTAAGGGAGCAATGCAGGAGAATCCGTGTAGGGGAATAATGATGGTGTAGGGGAATAATGACGCTGTAGGTCAGAACTAAGATTTTAATACGCACTTGGTTTGGTGTGAACACTCAAGAAGTCTTGTTTCGTTGTTCTGGGTTGCTTCATTTTTAGCAACAGTGAGTGAAGCAAAGATATCAAATGTTGCTTTTTAAAGGCAATCAGAATCTCAAAATAAAATGCCTTTATTAACAGTTCTGTTTGCTTTGGCGTTTTCTACTTCCGGAGAAGCCTCGCATTCCCTTCCTACAGTGTCTTGGCCATGTTCGTCTCAGTGGATGCATATGCCACTCCCTGTCGGGCTTTTCTACATCAAGTCAGGTGTCTTTCACTCACTAAATTTTGCCATGTTTCTAAAGTTTTATATTAGTTTGTAATCAGTAGCATGTACAAAATTTTACCCACCATGTTTATAAGAACCAGAACATTTGTTGATTTAGGTGTGTTTACCAAAAGAATTTCTATTTTCAACCATCCAAACCAGCCACAACGCTCTCTGCCTGTTTTGTAACAGCATATGGGAAGGGAAATCTGATGCCTTAATAAGTCTATGCTCCTTATTAGATAACATGGAGAAAATAGAGGGCCTTTAAAGGAGTTCCCTAAGCCTGCGAGAATGGATGGAAATGACTCCAATCATGATTGCGCCTTTCAGCTATCGCCATTCTCCACGCAGCTTAATGGTGGTGTGGAAAGATTGATGGCCCTGGGTTGGCAGAACTATTAGTCTCAGAGGAGGGTGGATTGGGGACGAAGGGGTAGCAGGACAAAGAGAGGAGAGCCCCCTGTATCAACCAGGTAGAACAGAGGTGTGCGGTGGCTGCTTGTCACATGTGATTTCAGTTGAAGCTATCCCCCCGCCTCTGTTAATGTTCCTAGCTAGTGCAATTTCTCTTCTGTGGCTATCCCAGGAATAATGTGCCGGTCGAGGGAAAATGTTACTGGGCAGGGTAATACACTATTACTAGCCCCATCTTCTCCCGGCCTCTGGGTTTTTTCAGCTGTAGGATTAAAGGCTAATGCTGACTGACACATATGAAAGGAACATTCCTCACATGTACTAGGTGCTCAGTAAATGCTTTGTGTGAAGAGACTGGTGGTCGGTGGAACCACTTTGACGTTGAGAATTATGAGTTAGGGAGCTGGTGTCCAGTTTTGTGGTAGAGCATGGGCTTTGCGTGTAAATCGTCCTGGGTACAGATACACAAAATTAAACAAACAAACAAACAAACAAACAAACAAAAAAAAAAAACAAATGAAAATCCAACCCCAAAGGCCATGAGTGAAGCTATTAGTGTGTTTTACAAGTTTTTAGTTACATTTCAGAAATAAGCAATTTCCCACTCACTTGTTCTTCTGAGACAAATACTGTCTGAGCAGGTGCAAAGTGCTCAAGTCATCTTGCTTTTGGCTTAATTGATCTAGTTATCACAAATCTGCTTTTCTCTTATTTATACATTTATTGAGAAGTATTAATGTTGTATACCTGATTTTTTTGTATCTTTATACTGCCTTTTAATCTGAGATTTTTTTTCTCAAAAACATTGTGGTTTACAGAGAACAGAAGATACTTTTATTCACTGGTATATTAAATGGAAAATTGTGATCGAGCTAAGGACTGAAATACTGAACAACCTCCAAGGAATCTGATATTCCTTGTAACTCAGGCATAAGCTGTGGATCAGTTTCCACGGAGGAAATTTTTTCTTTTTACTTACACATACTTTCAAGTGTATAGAGGATATTTTTTCCAGACTTGTGAAGTAACAACCTCATCAGCTCACTAAAAACACGGCCTTGCCTTGTTATTGGGCAGAGTCAATGAACTTCGTTCCCTCCAGCAAGTATTCCCAAACCTCTCTCCCCACTTCTTCCTTTGCCCATCTCATTCTCAAGCACATTTTTTTGTTTGTTTGTACAAACCATTTATTTTCCAATCCACTTTTATTGTTTGTACAAAACCATTTAGGCGGTCTTTATTGTCTGTCTTTACATCTCTATGGTAACAATCACGATAGCACCCAGGGTCAGAAGTATCTGTGGTAAACATCCAACTTCCCAGCACAGTGGGAAAACAATTTGTATTCAAAATGTATTTTCTGAAAATACACATATATTGTGCAGCTTGTGCAGTGGAACAGAACATAATTTATCACATGTCTTCAATGGCAGACACTTTGGGGGGATTTGTTTACTTTTTTATGGGGTTTGGGGGAGCTGAAGACATGGCTCGGTGGCTACTCTTGTAGAGGACCTGGATTCAATTCCCAGCCCCTATGTGGTGGCTCACAACCATCTGTAACTTTTGTTCCAGGGAAGCTGATGCTCTCTTCTGAAGTCTATGGGCACCAGGTATGCACATGGTGAATATGCACATGGAGGCAAACATGCATGCACATAAACACGCATGCACATAAACATGCATGCACACAAGCAAGCATGCACATAACCCTCACCCATCAACATATGACTTTCATTCACTTTTCAAAATAGTAGTTAGAAACCTGCCTGTGGAAGCATTATGTATAAGACATCAATATTAAGGATGCAGAATTAATTTAGTTGGGAAACTTAAACCTTTTGATTTTTATGAAAGGCTAATAAGATGACGTCAGTAGGGGGGCTGTGTGCATTGTTAATTTTTTACCTTAATGTTGAGTTTCACCCTGCCCACTCACTGTGAAATCATGCATTTTCTTTGTCTACATCCTTGTCCTTGACTTTACTGTTATCGTCATTGTTAACCTGCTTTCTTCTGAAAGGGAACACCCCACCTGATAAAAATCACTGCTTATCTCAGCTCTGCAGGGAAATCCAAAAATAGTCTAAGGGGTTTAAATATGTGGAAATTGAAAGGAAAGTTGTATGTGTATTTTCAGAAAATCCATTTTGAATACAAATTGTTCTCTGACCCGTACATGACATTTAAGTAGGCGCTAGCTTTCTGGTTTCTACCTTCATCATTGCTTTGAGCCTTAAACAACAGACACAGAAAACCAAAATCAATCAAAACCCCCAATCAAAGCTAGCTCCTGTCCAGGTACATTGACATGCATATCTGTTCTACAGCGGGAGTTAGAAGATGAATATAAGCAATACTAGTTTGCTAGGTTTAAACTGAGAACTTTGGAGATCCCCACCATATTTCCACTAAGTGCATCGAGAGGTACACTGCTACTAAATGCTCTCCTAACATACTGACTGTCTAAAGTCATTTACTAACTGAGAGCAATTGGCTCTATCCAGGGAAGAACCTGCAGCCCATCTGCAATGTGGTGTGGGAAGTGAGCACCCACTTTCTATTGGGAGGACAGTTGTATTCAACTCACAGTTTAGAGACTGCAGTCCTTTACCATGGTGTCGCCTCCACCACCCCATCCCACCCCATCTCCAGGTACAGACTTGGTGTATGGCTTTTGGACTTGTGACTCATTACCCTGCTGCTTCTTTATATTGTGGGGATCCTATCATATGTGAAGAGATAGACTGGAACTGGACATCTCTACCCTTCATGGCCCACATCCATGGTCTGTGTCTATCAGGTGGGTCCTATGATCAAGAGGTTCCAGAGCCTCATAAAATGGTACCACCAGCTGGGCATCACCTTGAGGGACATCAGTGTTAAACATTAAGAGCCATGAATATGTCATTTATGCTCACAGACAGCTCAGGACTTCAGAAGGAAGGCTAAAAGGTAAGGGAGCCAGATCAGGAAAGGAGCAAGATCAGCTCTCTCTCTCTCTCTCTCTCTCTCTCTCTCTCTCTCTCTCTGTGTGTGTGTGTGTGTGTGTGTGTGTGTGTGAGATTGAGTTCCATATAATGGAACAGACTGGTGCAGACATTTTGCTGGTCCTTTTTTTTAGTCTTCAGTACAATTAAGCACATAAGGTAGACACTGTCTTGGGTGACATCTCTCTGGCTGCATACACCTGTGACTCTTTTGCACCTTCATTTCTATACATCACTGCCCTAGTTCGTGTTACTATTGCTGTGATGAAACGCCATGACCAGAAGACACTTGGGGAGGAAAGGGTTTACTTGGCTTACACTTGCACATGGTAAGTAGTCCATCACTGAAGGAAGCCGGGACGGGTACTCAGATAGGCCTGGAACCTGGATGCAGAGGCCATGGAAGAATGCTTGCTACTTACTGGCTTGCTCAACCTCCTTTCTTATTGACCCCAGGGCTACCTGCTCAGGGTTGGCACCTTTCCCAGTGGGTTGAACCCTCTGTCATGAATCACTAATTAAGAAAATGCTCTACAGGCTTGCCCACAGCCTAACCTAGTGGAGGCATTCTCTCAGACGAAGATCCCTCCCTCCAGCAACTCTAGCTTGTGTTAAGGTGATGTAAAAGGAGCTAGCACAATCATTTTTTGCTTATATAGATTTGGCTTGCAGATCTCAGTGTACAATTTCTGTTCTATGTCTTTTTTTTCCCCCTCAGCTTGGCCATCCTCTCACTACTTTCTTCTTTTTATGGTTACTCATCTCTCAATTTAAATGCTTAAAGCATTAAAAAAAAATCTCCATGCCAGCCGCACCAGCTCTGGACTCCCTCCCATTTGCTAATGGTTTTGTAATAGCAGTAATAAACCGATGAGAGTATCAGAAATTCGACCCTGCCTCACATCCTTCTGATAGAACAAATGGAAGGCAGGAAGTCCCCTCTGAACATGTAATCCTCTCCTGCTGCCTTCTCCTTCCCTCTCTCCACGCCTGCAGTCTCTCACCCTGATGGGTTGTAATCAGGAATTTTATCTGTATTGTTTCGTCCCATTGGGCGTGATGAAATCCCATAGGGAAGACTTGGCACAGAGAATATAGTCATTGTGGTACAGCTAAGCTTTATACACCATGCGGCTGCTGGGTATACATAATGCCCCACCTGCTCAGACATTTCAGCTGACACTACTGTGTTTTTAATTAGCTTTGCATTTTTGCGAATTTGGGAAGACCGAAGTCAGTGTCAGCATGATGGTTTCAGCATCGCACAGAAACAGGCACACCACTCACTGGCATAATCATGTGGCCCTCTGTGTGAAGGTGGAGGGCAGAGATGTCTGGATTCTTCTCTTCAGAGCAGGGTTTCAGCTACAGTTCACAATTAGGAGCCAGATGGTCACGTGACCTTAGTAGCTTATTCCTCTTCAGCTCTGTTAGGCTGAGGACACAGCTATCTACAAGGGGAAACTGTCTTCTAAGGAAATGTTTATTACTATGCATCTTTTGACGGCTTGCTTTTGCTTCTTGAGAAAAGGTCTATACTCATTTGGCTTAGATTATCCTTGAATTTGCTACCTAGCCAAAGCTAGCGTTGAACCCCTGATGCCTTGCTTCTAGTTCCCAGTTGCCTGATTAGAGACATGGTGGCACCATGCCCATGCCCACTTTGAATGTTCTTTCATGGTCACAGAGCTCACACATTAGAAATAGACTTGTTCTTGCCCTGAGTTTAGGAAAGATTAGGTGGATTAATTTGCAACAATGCTGTTTATATAAAAAACAGCAAATTTCCTGTCTGTTTATTAGCTTAATCATTCATAAAAGTACATTTAAATAAGGCTCCTTTAAAGGGTAAGGCAGAGTTTGAGAGTTGGGAGCACAGGTGTTTCTTGCTGTCAGGGAACTTATTAGGATTAGTGGAGGGAATAGTGGATGGAGACAGATTACACAGCAGGAAAGTGAACTAATGCGTTACATGTGATGAGTCCACAGAAACCATAGAAGCCATCTAAATTGAGTTGGAATCCTTCATCTGCATAGGACAAACAGAAAAGCTTTCTAGAACAAGGAGACCTCTGCTCAGAAACACAAATGGAAGTTGGGGAGAGCTATGCAGTATTTGAGGAAAGAGTTTGTATAGGAGCAGGAAGGTGGTGTTTGCTAGCATCTTGGAAACAGAACTGTGAGAGGAGGGAGTATTGCACAGAAAGGGAGAAAGACAGATGTCAAAACTGAGGTCAGAGAGGCAGGTGAGGAAGCATAGGTCACTTAGGTTCTTTAGCTTTCCCTCCAAGGAAGAGGAAAGGATTTATGGTGCACTTGATTTATGTTGAGCAAAGTTTTGTCTGCCATGTTGGAGGCAAGAGTGGAAGTAAGGAGCCCCCTCGTCTCTGTAGCTAAGAGGCAGTCCTACCGGAAATCCTGCACTAAGAACTGATGGGTTTCCATTTCAGAAGTAAGATCGGGAGAGGCTGGAAGAAGCCATGCACCCCTGGGATCTGCTTTGGGGATGTGCTACTGGGAATGAAGAAACCCTGACTGCACTGTGTGTGCTCTTTCTTTGCCTTTGGTTGGTGTGGCAATGGGAAACGCTAAAGAAGACACAAGTGTTTGGGAGGAAGGAATCAACGCTTTGGTCTGAGACTTTTTGAGTCTGAGATCTCTGATAGAAACTGAAGAAGAGTCGCCAATACTGATGATATTGGGAGAGTGTTGAGTGCAGACAACAGGAAGGGATGCACCAAGCAAGTTGTTGAGTAGCTAAGATCAATGAGGTGTAGGTGGGTGGTAACAGAGGGAGGGCATGTAGTGACTCTGCCCAGGGCATTTCCACCCATCCTTGCCAAGGCTGATTGTCAGTCTATTTGTGCCCTGTGGTTACAGTCATGAGATACCCAACCCGTTGGCCTAAAACACTAGGGAATCCTTACACTTTGGAGGTTGAAGTGTGAAGTCAGTCTCACCAGGGTGAGGGGGATCCTCCCTGACTCTCTACTTTCAAGGGTTGGTTGACAGTCTTGGCATTGTTGGTTTATTTATACTGCAGTAACACAGCCAACCACGTTTTTTCACTGTGTCTCTACATCATCTTCCCTCTGGGCCTGCCTGTATTTATGCTCTTTAGTGAACATGCTTATCATATAGGATTAAGGGTCACCTAAACCTCACCCTAAGTTGGATAAATCTATAAAGACCTTATTTCCAAATAGGATCATAATCTTAGGCTGTGGGCATTAAGAGTTCAGTATAGTAGCTGAAGAGATGGCTCAGCAGTTAACAGCATAGTTCGTTCTTCCAGAGGCTCTGAGCTCAGTTCCCAGAACCTGAGTTAGGTGGCTCACAACCATTGTAATTCTTGTTCCATGGAATCTGATGTCTCTGAACTTCCCGGCACCTACCCCTGTTCCATACACATAATTAAAAATTAAAAAATGAATCTTAAAATATTAATATATATTCCTGACGGATACAAGTCAAACCACTCAGAAAGATGCCAGGAAAACCAAGAAACATGTTGTCTGAGGAGCCAAATAGAGGAAGTACTTTAGGCAGGAAGAATAGGTAAACTGAGTCAAAAGCTACTCACTGAGAAAATGAGATGACTAAGGAAAACTGGCAGTTAGCTTGGCAACACAGAGGTTACTGTTATCCTGCTGAGAAGTGTTTCAATCAAATACTGAAGATGAGAGGGGACAGGAAAGAGAGTTAGAGAAAGCAGAGAGTTAAAAAAAGTTGAGATTTTAATTTTTTTAAAAATCCAATTTTTAATGGTGGTTCTTAACGTTTTAACATCCCTTTTAGCCCACCACTCCCCAGAGGTAGTAGAAAAGAAAGGATACAGATGGGGAAGTGAACCTGTTTACAAATGGTTCTTTGAACTGGGCAGTGGTGGCGCATGCCTGTAATCCCAGCACTTGGGAGGCAGAGGCAGACAGATTTCTGAGTTCGAGGCCAGCCTGGTCTACAGAGTGAGTTCCAGGACAGCCAGGGCTACACAGAGAAACCCTGTCTCGAAAAACAAAAACAAAAACAAAAACAAAAACAAAAACAAAAACAAAAACAAAAACAAAACAAAAACAAAACAAAACAAAACAAAACAAAACAAAACAAAAACCAAACAAATGGTTCTTTGGAGCAACTCCCATCTGTGTTGTCTGGAAATCAGCAGTTCTGTTCATAGATTAGCCATAGCAGCTCGATCCACTCGTGAACACTGGATGGATACACCAGCAGCTCAGTTGGGAAGAGTTGGGATAACATATACAAATCAGCAGCAGTGGCACTGCCTAGCGAGACAGCCAGGACTTAGCCTTGGCACAAATCATCAGGAGGAACCTGAAGGAATGACAGAAGTTCTCAGCTGTGCCTCTCTCAGTGAAGCAAAGATCGCAAAGATGGAAAACCCACAAGCACTGCACAGCTAGCTCTATAAGTCTATGCCCCACCTCTGTCCCTGTTCCTTGAGTCCTATTTATACCCTCCAAACATCACGTGTCCTCCATGGGTCTGGCCTCAGCACATGCTTTTGTATTAGCTGACATCAATTTGCCAATTAGCCTGAGTCCATGGAAGCAGCAAGAAACTGCAGCACACCACCAGAAGTTTTTTTGGTGCGGTTCTCTCTATCGAGTCCTGACAAATGTAGCTCAACTAGGCAATGTAAGGCAGATCAATACGTGCATGTTGTTAGCAAAGAATCCTTCATCATGTGTCCTTTCACATGCTTGCTTTAGTGGAACATCCTTTCACCTGTGTCTACTTCAACTAAACATACCTTCAAGAGTCTTGTCTTAGTCTTTTACCTGCCACCACTTCAACTAAACATCCCTTCAAGTGTTTGCCCCATCAAAAACCATTCAACCAGCTTTCCAAAGAACCCTTAAGTTTCTACCTCAGTAGTGGTGGAGGAAGATTAAGAAATGGGGGAAACAAAGGCAAATTTATACATGAACGAATAGGAAGAAAAGGTGGATGATTTCAAGAATGATGACTTTGTAGAAGGTGTTGGAGAGGATGTGGAGAAAGAGGAACACTCCTCCACTGCTGGTGGGGTTGCAAACTGGCACAACCACTTTGGAAATCAGTCTGGTGGTTCCTCAGAAAACTGGGCACGTCACTTCCGGAGGATCCTGCTATACCACTCCTGGGCATATACCCAGAGGATTCCCCAGCATGTAATAAGGATACGTGCTCCACTATGTTCATAGCAGCCCTATTTATAATAGCCAGAAGCTGGAAAGAACCCAAGTATCCCTCAACAGAAGAATGGATGCAAAAAATGTGGTATATATACACAATGGAGTACAATTCAGCCATTAGAAACAATGAATTCATGAAATTCTTAGGCAAATGGATGGAGCTTGGAGAACATCATACTAAGAGAGGTAACCCAGTCTCAAAAGATGAATCATGGTATGCACTCACTGATAAGTGGATATTAGCCTAGAAACTTTGAATACCCAAGACATAAACCACATATTAAATGATGTCCAAAAAGAACGGAGGAGTGGCCCCTGGTTCTGGAAAGACTCAGTGCAGCAGTATAGGGGAATTCCAGAACAGGGAAGTGGGAAGGGGTGGATGAGGGAACAGGAGGAGGGAAGAGGACTTATGGGACTTTCGGGGACTGGGGAGCCAGGAAAGGGGAAATCATTTGAAATGTAAATAAAAAATATATCAAATAAAAAAAAAGAAATGCTCAAAGGAAAAAAAATGATGTCTTTGAGTGATGAGAGTGTGTGGGATCTGGGGGCCCAGCTGAAGACCACTATGTTTAACAGGCCTGTAGACCGCTCTGATACACACTTTAGTTAGAGGTCTCAGAAGTTCTCTTACCAGCCAAGTATGGAAACATCCCTTTTGTTTGAGTGACGAGCATTGCCAAATAGGTCTAAAGAGGAACTGGGATGGACAGTGGAACTGTCATGTTGAGGAGAAGTGTTGTATGGAGGAAGAGCTCTTTGCCTGACTTTCGCTAGGAGAGGCATTGCCAGCTGTCCTGTGTCTTTACTATGTAACTGCTGCCCCTTTGAAGTGCCCCTCTAGCATGGCCTGAGAGAGCTGGCAGCTTCTCCAGCTGCTATTTTTAGATGACCCGAATCAGACCCTGGTGGAAGGAAGAACATGTCACAGGGATTTGAAATATTTGCATCTGGCAGGGCTCAAACATTGCATAACAAATCAATGTCCTGATGCCCAAATGGTATTATATTGAAATTTTGTATAGCAACTTTATTTCAAATACAACCTAGTATTTCTGTTGAAACCCACCCAAAGATGACTCCCTAATTTGGATCCTCTGACCATCATATAATTTAAACTGAGCCATTATAAGCTGTGACTGGTCACTGGTAATATTATCATTGCTTGAATGTGATTCTTTGTATTCTAAAGAATGCAGTGAAAAATTTGAATTGACCATACCTTCTTTCTCCAGTCGATCGTTAGAGGACTAAAAAAGTTACGGCCATGGAGAATTTCAATCAAAGCAGCAAATGGTTCAAGCTTTAGTGAAATAACTCGGATAGATAAATGCCTGGCTGGTGTAGCGCATCCTGATTTACTCCCTCTTAAAACCGGCCAGGGGATCTTGGGTGCAGGCTATTTGATAAAAAATATGAGCTTATTAAACCACATATCGACATTTGGAGAATTACATAATCAAGAGAATATCTTCTTCCCACTTTGAAGCAATCAGAAATGATATTAATTAATTAGTTAATTTTTGCGACACTGTCGATGGAACCCAGGGCTCTGAACATGTCAGCTAACCACACAACTACTGCGCCGTGTCTTCAGGATGGGTTTGGTTGTTTGGATTGTTTGCTTTTGAGACAAGATCTTCTCTCTTCATAGTTCCACATATCCTGGAGTTCACTGTGGGACCTGCTGTGTTTCCTTTGCCTTTGCTTCCTAGGACCCGTGGCACTATACACCATATTTGGTTGAATTGCCTCTTGTTGTCTTCTTTGCATTTCCAGTTGTTAACAGAGAGCCTATCACAAGTTTGACAGATTCTAGTTTCCTGATCTGATACTTGGTTGGATTAAAAAAAAATTGAGTATGTTTCCCTTTTATCTTTGAAAACCTTTTTATGAATGAAAAAGGGAGCTTTGTGTACAGGAGATGTATGAACTGGACTAGACTCATGGGAGGAGCCAGTCCCCATGGAGCCCCTCATTACTTAGCAGTGTCAAGATGACAAACCACTTTCTACTGACAAGAGCAGGTGGCAGTACCTACCTTGTGAGGCTGAGATGTCTGGCCTGGTGTCCAATGCCGGCCATCATTCAGTACCTGCTGCTTGGCACTTCCTTCAACACTTCAAGCACGGGTCATTCTGGGTCCTCTTTATTTGTCTGTGTTGAGACAACTGCTCAGTGACTGCCAAGCTGCAAGACAGACAGAACACTGTGTGCCCAGCCTCAGGGCCGTCCAGCTCAGGCATCCCGGCTGATTTTAATGTGTGTCTCACTGTAGTGAACACTCCGAGTCATCAGTCTGTGCTTGATGGTAATTTGGCTAGATCGCTGGACTCTGCAGACTTACTATCCAGTGGGTGGTATGTAGTGAGAATTTTGGAATTTTGGTTTCTTTAAAAAACACAGAAATATTATAAGGATATGTTTTTATTTTAATCCTAGGTGTGAGGATCTAGGGCCTGCTTCCCAGCATCTGACTCTGATCTGCCTCAAGCTTTTGCAGAGATGTGGTTTTACCAGCTACAGATTGTGTAACATTTGGAATTTTAGGAACTTTTCAGAGGGTCTGTAAATGCTAGGGCCTTGTAGGTGGTTGTTCAGAGCTTGTCATTGTGAAAGAAGAAATAAAAAGAAAAAAATTAGATTCAGGCATCTCTCTTCTTCCCTCTCTCCTTCCCTCCCTCCCTCCTTCCTTCCCTCCCCCCTCCCTCTCTCCCTCCCTCCTTCCCTCCCTCCCTCCCTCCCTCCCTCCCTCCCCCTCTCCCTCCCTTCCTCTCTCCCTCCTTCCCTCTCCCCTCCTCTATCCATCTTTTTCTCCTATCTAGTGATAGATGGTGGAATCAGGGTCGGGGAGGGTAAAGGATGGGAAAAATAAGAACCCACAAAAATAGTAACAGGTCGGCTCTAAGTGGGAGAAGCAATTTTGGATGAGACTCTTCATGGAAGCCAGACCACACTGTGGGCCAGAGCTGCTAGAGAACTTTGTAGCTACTCCTTCAGCGCTGTGAGCTACATGGTGGTAGTATTGCCATTATAGAGGTAAAAACCTTAGGCACGGGGTTGGGGTGGGGGTGGATTACAAGACCAAGTGGCAGGACTCGTGAGTGATGGAGCACGCAACAGGGAGAGGTTCCCCAGCTCCTTGGAGCCAGTGAAGCAGACTGGTGGATTTTCATTTATGCACGTGATAGTTTTGTTATAGCTTTTGTGTGTAAGCAATGCTGACACCATGTCAAAGGACCTGGAACTGACACCACAGACCTTCCACCCCCACCCTGTTTCCCTTTAGAGTACCATTAACCCATCGAGGAAATTATTACCTTTTGAGTATTGGTCCTCTTAGAATGAATGTGTCATGGTCTCAGGGAAGTCTTGCCAGTACTGATAATTGTCGATATTTTCCTTGAAACTGGATTTTAAAAGATTTGCTTAGGCCTTTTTTTCCCCCAGTCTTGGAGATATAGCTCAAGGTTATAACTTGGTTTACTGTTTCAGGGTAAAATTAAGAAAGCATGTGATTGTAAAATAGCAGAAACCCAAAAACAAAAAGCAAAACAAAAAACCAAAGCAAATTAAAACCCCCAAACAAAAAGCAAAACAAAAAACCAAAGCAAATTTAAAACACACACACACACACACACACACACACACACACACACACACACACACCAAACAAAAACAAAAACAAAAAACATAAAGTAAAACTGCTTCCATTCCAGTGGTTCCCAGGATAGAAGCTGTTGATTTAGAAATTAACTGATCAACTCTTCCTGATCCGGAAGAGTCCGCCTTTTCACAAGGAGCAGAGCTTCCACCATCTCTGATTTCAGCCTCCAAGTAAGAACACTGAAGCGCTGCTGTTTGATGAAGTAGCTGTAAGACACTCCAACTGCCTTGACAGTCACCCAGCACTTACCCAGCGGCGCTGGAAGATCAGCTCTCAGGTTCCCCCAAACATTGGGTGCTTCTGGAAACTGCAGTTGTACTGTACGCTTTAAAGCAAACACAGAGTTAAGCTTTTCTTTTAATACAAAGTTTTAAGGAAATAAAATGTATCTGATGCCATTAATGGAGATCTCAGGCAGAATCTGGCATTCCCACCGTCTTTCAGAGTTCTCAGAACATTTGGGAAAATACATCAGTTCTGCAGTTCTTCCTTTCATCTGCAGCCAAGAAAATTTAAATATAAAATATGAATCGAAGAATGGCTTAAAAGACACTTCCTTGAATTTCTTGCATGTCAAAGAAACGAAAGGAGCTTGATCTGGAGCCAGACAAACAAAACAAAACAACACCCCCAGAACTGGACTGCTGGCCACTGCTCCAGACGCAGCGCTGATCAGGTGTCCCAGAGGAAGAGGACTGGACAGTGACAGCCACAGGGCACCGTTGACCATGTCCTGAATGGTGGCAGCCAGTCACCTACACACCACAAAATGGGTCTACCTGCTTCTACTTTAATTATCAGTTTCTGATTCCTCTTCAAAAAGGAAACAAAAATAAAAATCAAATGAGCCAATGTTAGTAGATGCTATTTTGTACGGAGTCTAATTCATTAGGTATAGTGAGGGGTTAGACACACAGGCCAGGAGCTTATTCAGAAACACAAATTTTTTTTTTTTTTTTTTTTTAGGTTGCATCTGAAGGCATTTGAGTTTCATGACTTACTGATTTTTTATTAGATATATTCTTTATTTACATTTCAAATGATTTCCCCTTTCCTGTTTTCCCCCCCTCTCCAAAAGTCCCATAAGCCCTCTCCCCTCCCCCTGTTCCCCAATCACCCCCTTCCCGCTTCCCTGTCCTGGTAATCCCCTACACTGCTGCATTGAGCTTTTCCAGGACCAGGGGCCACTCCTTCCTTCTTCTTGGGAATCATTTGATATGTGAATTGTGTCTTGGATATTCAGAGCTTCTGGGCTAATATCTACTTTTCAGTGACTGCATTCCATGTGTTTTCTTTTGTGATTAAGTTACCTCATTTAGGATGATATTTTTCAGTTTCGCCCATTTGCCTAAGAATTTCATGAATCCATTGTTTTTAATAGCTGAGTAGTATTCCATAGTGTAAATATACCACATTTTCTGTATCCATTCCTCTATCTGGTTTTTTTCCAGCTTCTGGCTATTATATAGGGCTGCTATAGTGGAACATGTATCCTTATTGCAAGTGGTATAGCGGAGTCCTCCAGTAGTATCATGCCCAGTTTTCTGAGGAACCGCCAGACTGATTTCCAGAGTGGTTATACCAGCTTGCAATCCCTCCAGCAGTGGAGGAGTGAGAAACAGAAATGTTAATTAGAAGAGATATGTGTGATGGGTGTTCTAGAGTTAGAAACACACAAAACTTCCAATTTTTTTTATCATTTTCCCTGCTTTTCCCAATATTCAGAGCGTTTACACTTTCATGGCTATATGATTCTTCCTGTTGATTTAGCCCAAAGCTAAGATCACACCATTAAAAAACAAAATTATAAATTCTGGCTATGCACCACCCTCCAGGATCGTTATCCAGAGAGCTCCTCAAGAAGCTAAGGGATACATTTATTTTTATATTTGAAAACAGGTTTGTTATTTTTTATAATGTGCATTATAAACACCTCAAACAATAAAAGGAAGGAAGAAGAAAAGGTTCCTGAATTCTCCACCATTCAGAAACATGCCCCGGTAGAATGTCTTATCTTTCCCTTAATGCTTTTGAAAAGTAGAGGACACATACAGACAGAGTCACAATTCTTAAAAAGTGAGAAACACAGTTGGGTTTGTTGGTAAACACCTGAGAGGCTACACTGGAAGAATGACAAGTTTGAGACCAGCCTGGGCTACATAGGAAGTATTAGACCAGCCTGGGAAACATACTGAGAACCTACGACAGGCAAAAATAAAATCCACAAAAAAGAGACAACTCTGGAAAATGAGATTAAAACTAATGAATCAATTAAAGTGAAACATCCCTTACTGTTTCTTTCTTCTGAGAAATTCTGAACTATATATCTTGTACTGCAGCTAGGGAGGGGCAGGGTTGGGTTGAGTTCATTTGGTTACCTCAGTTGTGTACATGAAACCACTCGGGCTACAGTCATGGCCACCACACAGCTTCTGAACCAATGCTTTTTGGGAATAGCTCCTCGCAGTCACATGAAATTTTCTTCTTTGGGGGAAAAAACCCTTAAAAATACAACTTTTCTGACTGCAGTGCTGGGGCATTTTTGCCCTTTCCTGTGTCATGAGACACTTCAACTAAATCCGTATTAAACCAGCAAATGTGGCATCTGGATGCAAAGCCTTCTTGCATGATCAAGCTAATGAGATTGCAGTTGTCTTGAGATTCAAGACTCTGTGGACCTCTCCCATACTTAGGGCGTGGGGGATGGGAATTGTCTTTCATTTTAAAAATTGTGCCTTGGTTTCAGGGGTGTATACTTTATTCTAAAGAAGGAGGTGCTTGAATATTCCATGCATGGCCAGCTACAGTCTCCATGGTAGACTGAGGTCAAGACTTAGAGCGTCATAGGTGGGCAAATGAACAAGTCCTTAGGGAGGAAGGAGAGATTGGGAGGGGTGACCATGAGGCACCAAGCTACAGGTATGAGGGAGGAAGAACACAGCACACTACAGCACACTCGGTGAGCTGCGAGGAATAGCAAAGTACTGTGAGTATAAATAAGAATCATCTGCACATTTTGAAACGCCAGGAGAAGTGAGTTGGATATGTTTTCCAGGAAGAAATGTTTAAGAGATGGATAAGATTGACTTGACTCAAACATTATATATATATATATATATATATATATGCATGTATATAATATACATACATATATATATATATGCATATATACACATATGAACACACACACACACACACACACACATATATATATATACAGAGATAGCAAATGATATCCAATGACTATGTACAAATCTTATGTTTTTTATGTATGTATTAGTTACAACAAATTTAATTAAAATACAAAGAGAATGCTAGGCATGGCACTACATGTCTGTAGCTCAAGCACATAGAGCAGGGGAGATGGGTATTCTTTATAATTTTGAATATTGTGCCTTGGTTTCAAAGGTGTATAATTCATTCTAAAGAAGGAGGTTCTTGAATATTCTGTGTGTGGTCACTACAGTCACCCTGGTAGACACTGAGCCAGGAAGATTTTGAGCTGATGAGCAGCTTGGGTGAGACTCTGTGTCACAAGACCGAAAGAAACAAAATAAAGCAAGAACAAAATGAAATTTCTACCAAAAAAAAGACAAAAAGAGAAAAGAAAAATAAGCCCAAGAGAAAAAGAACACATTGTTAAGGTTAGGAGGCCGAAATACTACTTGACTAGAACTCACAAGAACCCTGGGCAGCGGTCGGAAGTGGAGATTTGAGGGAAGTAGAGTGGCTAGCCACCATCACTGTCCTGCCTTGCTTCTCAGGATGCCCCACAGTCCTGCTATGTATAATTGGTCCCAACAGTTGGAAGACTTAACCAGCTTCTACATGGGATGAAGAAAAGAACAGAGTTTAAAATGCCATTCTCTGACGGGCAGGAAGCAGCTAACCTCACCGTAAGCCAGAGAAAGATGTCGCTTAGACCTGGGAATTCTAAGGAAGCCAAAGAGCTTTATTTTCACATACAAGCATAACTATGTCCTAGAAATAGTTCAGATCCTAAAACCAAGCTGCTATCGCCGAAGCTGTAGTGTCTGAGTTTCGTCATGTGTTAAAAGGTGTCTTACATGTACGCCATGAGTAGTGATGTCAATGTCCCTACAGTGAGTTGAGTTGAAAGATGACTAATATGAAACATTTAAAGGGTTACAAGCAATAGCCATGTGGTCTCACTTGGCACTGAAAAATAGTCAGAAAGGGAGGATGTATCAGTATTTATCTAGTGTCGTTCAGGGAAGGACACTCTGATAATAAATAATAGGGTGTGCCCTGCTTTGAGATAATTAACCCACTGAATTATATAGGACTTGGAGCTGGGAAGGGCTCTAGGTGGGAATCAGCCCCTTTCCTCTCCACCCTGTCAAGGTTATCTAAGCTCTGTGCTCCTCAATACCTGCTAATGTTCACTTTGCCCAGTGGGAATATGACAAAGGCTGTGTTCCTACGAGTCAAGGCATTATGGGGAAGGGTGCTTCAGACTCGCTGCTTTTGTTTGTTTTTGATAAGAAGTAAGATGCTACAGTTGCAATAGAGAAAGAAGGAATGATAGGAAAAGACTCTTTCTGTAATAGTTTATATTGCCTTGATGTGATGGCCCCCTCCCCATGAGATGTGACACACAGCCTCTGTCCAGAGGACCCACAGCATTGTAGGAGGGGGACAGGAAACCAGTGCTGTGACCAGGGAAGAGACAGAAGAGTAATAGCATGGTAGGTGATGCTCTGTTTGGGACACGGGAAGGCTTTGGACATGGTGACATCAGACAGGTGTCTTAAAGGGATGAAAATGTTTCAACACAGGCAGAGAAGGGACATGTTAGTAGAAGTTAAATTATGATGGTGGTCCTCGTGTATTATGTCACCTTGCACTGTGCCATCAATGCTGAGATACATCTTTTTATGAGCTTCAGTGAACGCCTAAAACCTCTTCTCTAAAAGCACAACGTAGAGGGTCCCATCCCACAGGTGGGATGAAGTTACTAGCTACCACTATAGTGAAAAAACAGTGGCAGACAACTGAGATGCTTAATTTGATATGTCACCTTCTCTTGGCCATAGTGTTGAGTTTTGTGTCAAGCAGCCATTTGATATTACAATGACGATATATTTAAAGATGAAATCAAATCAGATGAAGACTTTGAGTATAATATACTGCCCTCATTTAATATGTTAAATGAGGGGTTAAGAGAAAAGTCGGAGTGAGATATGGTAACAGAATTTAGCGTATAATCTGCTTTGGACTGGGGATCACAGAAGGCACATCTGCCTTGATAACCTAGTAGTTATTGTAGTAGCCTTAAAATCCATTAATCTCTCTATCCCTCCCATCCTCTATCCTTCTCTTCCTCCCTCCCCATCCTACTGGCTCCATTTCTCTGAAGAACCATTGATACCTTTTAATACTTTTATGTTTTAGAACTCATGAGACACTAAATCCATTGTTCTGTCTAGTTGTCTCATGTTCTGCAGAAAAAATATACTGTGTCTGGCAGTAGAGTGGTCTTGAAGGAAGAAATGCATTCTGGGAGATTTTTCGAGGGGCAGCTGTCAAGCTGTCAGAATGTGTCTGTATTTACAAGTTTTCCAAGCATGTTTTGAGTCTGTGACTCTCCGTGGAGGAATTTAGTATTCAGAAGTCAATAAACAAATTACATTGATCTGTAAAGTAGGGCTGTCATGGTGACTGATGGGGTGCCCACTCCTTCAGAACAGTGTGTGCAGAAAAACAAGACAGAATTGCCCATGCAAATGACAAGGGATGTGGTAAGAACTCAGCACAGGACGTTCGTCCTAGGGAAGCTGTCACAGTGGAAATTTTTGTCTGGGGAAACCATTGCCTTTGCACAGCAGTGTGTTGCTCTAGACATGCAGATGCTCTTTGTTGAGTGGACTCTGGGATTTATCACTTATGTAATTATCCTGTGGCATTTGCATGGGGGTAACAATAACATCAGGAGGGGGTTAGGGTAGGGAACACTGGTCCTCTTGGTAAACTGAATAACACTTGAGAGTCATCTCTTCCCTCACCATGTATTCCAGTGAGCACTTTTTTTTTCAAATTGAATATCGTCTTCATTTACATTGCCAATGGTAAAACCTTTCCTGGTTTTGCCCCTCCCCAAAGACTCCCAATCTCTCCTTCCCACCCCCTGTCTCCACATATATGCCCCTCCACCCAACCCACTCCCACCTTCCCACCCCATCAATTTCCCTTCGTTGGGACCTCTATTGAGCCTTTACCTGACCAAGGACCACTCCTCCTACTGATGCCCAACAAGGCATTCCTCTGCCACATTTTTGGCTGGAATCATGTGTACCCCTTGGTTGAAGGTTTAGTCCCTGGGTGTCCTGAGGCACCTGGGTGTCCCCTGGGGCATCTTTCCATGGGGCTGTAAACCTCTCCAGCTCCTCCAGATCACCCTCCAGCTCCTCCATTGGGGACCCCATGCCCAGTCCAATGGTTGACTGCTAGCATCTGCCTCTGTATTTGTAAGGCTCTGGCAGGGCCCCTCCAGAGACAATCATGGTCTTTTTGGTATGCTCCTTTTGGTATACACTTCTTGTTGTCCATAGTAGTATCGGGGTTTGGTGACTGTTTATAGGATGAATCCCCAGGTAGGGCAGTCTCTGGATGGATTTTACTTTAGTCTCTGCTCCACACACTTTCTCCCTTATTGCCAGTAAGCATTTTTTAACAATGCTACAGAGAAGCAGGAAAGACAGCAGACCCACTCTGCACTGTGAGAAGAGGGACATCTGGGTAAGAAGGCACAGCCTAGCCAGGACTCGCTGGTGGCAGAATAACGGTGGAGACTCTTCATGCCATAGTTAATTTAGGCCCCAGATGTTCATAAAACTTCAGTCCATTATTGGATTCTCTACTATGAATAGATGATTACCCAATTCTTATTTATACAACTTAATTTATTAATGGGACAAAGTAGTAGGAACTTAAAACCTTTTTATTGGAGGGAGAGGTTTTTAACTATCAGGTGACTTATGGTTGAATGAATGGAGGTGAACTATGAGCTCTAATACCGCTAGACCTTTCTGCAGAAATAAAACATTGAACTTCATGGACATTTCTGCTGTTTTCAGGCCTGCCTGCCTTGACACTGTGCATAGGCACAGAGCTACAAGAAAGGAAGTGACATGCTCAAGTCTTGGCTTATATTTGACAGAGGAATGTCTTAACTTCGTTGTATGTTCATGGTCGTAATTGGTGCATGGATCTCGGGGCCATCTTTTGTGTTTGTCCTGGAGTAAATCAAGAAAGTATTTTAAAATAAATGAAAGCATTAGGAAGACGTGACTGTGTGACACCCTTCCCCAGAGTTTCAGTTGGTGGCTCAGGGGTCAGCTTCTATTGTGTCTGAAAAGGTCCCTTGGCTGTCACACAACATTCTAATCCTGTTAATCCTGATGAGAACACAGCATTGTATGAAACCGTGGACTAGAGGTGGAGTCTATTTCCCTCTCGTCCACAAAGGGACATCTTCTCTGTTGGTTACTGAGATGGTTTGGAACAGGACTGCTCCCCACAGAATGATGTAGTTGACGACTTATTCCTTGGTTAGAACTGTTGGAACTGTTGGAAACTGAGGCTGTAGAAAGTGGGGCCTGGCTGGCAGAGATGGGCCACTGTGTGCAGGTCTGTGGAGATATAGCCTGGCCCTGGTTCCCCTCTGGCTTCCCCAGGCTTCCAGGCCCAGAAGCCACTAGAATCTTCACCACATGGTCCTGCTGCTTCTAAGAGACAGACTATATTACCTGAAAGCCAGGGCTGGGATAAATCCTTTCTTCTCTAACACACTTATCTGTCAGGTATTTTTGTCACAGCCGTGAGAAAAGTAACAAGTTCATTATTGAAAGAAAGCAGCCGATGACAAAGACATTAAGTGCGTAAGTGGGCACAGCTGGGTCTCAGTCTTACAGTGCAAATGAGAAGTTGCATGTCTGCCTTTCTTCCTTTGTTCTTGTTTTTAAATGATTTAAAAAAAACCCTTTTTATTGCTTCTTTTTGAATTTCACATCATGGTCCCTCATGCCACTCATTTCCACTCCACCCTTGCAACTTCCTCCCAACAGAGGAAAAAAATCTCATCGTGGAAACTGTAGTGTGTCACAGTATGTCCCACAGTATTCCCTTTTGTCCACACTTCTCTGCTAGCAAATGTTCATTGCAATGGCTTGTTGGTCTGGTCTGAGGCCTCTGGCTTCTGCTACTTTGTCAACACTAGAACCTCAGTGGGACTCCTCTGGGATATCTTGTTGCTGTCCTGTATCACAGGAGAGTCTGTGGTTTTGGATCTGTAGGGCCAGCCCTTTCTCGCACTCCAGCAGTTCATCAGTGGGGTAGATGTTGGGATAGACCAACTCAAAAGTCCTGGATCTGGGCCTGAGAGGTATCTGGGGCTGACTCACCAGCGACCGCCACAACCAGAGCCAGCTCTGCGGTGCTGCCCAGGCGAGGTGCAGGGCCTGCTTTCCAGACCGCTGCAGCAGGTGAGGTAAGAATAGCTCTCCTGCTCTGGTGATTCCATGGAGCCAACTCTTTCACCCACTGCTTGGAAAGTAATTTCTCTCCCCACCCAACCCCAGCCCCTAGACAAGGTTTTTCTGTATAGACCTGGCTCATTTTGTAGACCAGGTTGGCCTGAAACTCCGAGATTTGCCTGCTTCTGTCTCCCAAGTGCTGAGATTAAAAGCATATTGTTTGTTTGCTTGTTTTTGTTTTTGTGTTTTTGGGAAGTAACTCTTTGATAAATGATTATTTTATTTTTTATTTAGTTTTTGTTGTTTGTTTGTTGTTTGAGACTTTCTCTGTATAGCCCTGGCTGTCCTGGAACTCACTCTGTAGATCAGGCTGTCCTCGAACTTAGAAATCTGTCTGCCTGTGCCTCCCAAGTGCTGGGATTCACCACCCGCTTTATTTAGTTTTTAATCGGACTATTTCTTTTCTTATTATTCAGTTGTTTGGGAAATTTTTGTTTTACTTAAATCTTTCCTCCTCCTTCTCCTCCTCCTCCTCCTCCTCCTCCTCCTCCTCCTCTTCCTCCTCCTCCTCTTCCTCCTCCTTCTTGTAATAATAGTAGCAGCAGCAGCAGCAGCAGCAGCAGCAGTAGTAGTGGGAGTGGGAGTGGGAGTGGGAGTGGTAGTACCAGGGTCCAAGCCCAGGAATTTGTGCCCTACTGCTGCTCTGTGGCCCTGCCTAGTGTCTCTATTTCTTGATCAAAGCAAATCACTTAAGAAACTGGATATTTCCTAATTCTTTGGTGTCGTAGGAGCACACACACAAGCTCATTGGGATTGTGTGTGTGTTTGTGTGTGTGTGTGCTTTCAATTCTCAGTGGTTTCAGCTGCCTGCCTGAGACTTAAAAAGCAAACTAAGAAAAGAGAACATGTTTCTTTAAATGTGTAAATTGAATTTTCCATTTGTTTGGTACTTGAGTGGTCAGATTTAATCTCTGGTTTTACTCCTTTGGGTTCTGTTAATTTGCTGTGGTATGCTGAACAATTAGAAGCCTCTTCCCCCCTTCCAAAGTCACCAACTTTAAGCTGTGACAGAGTCAGTGTAAGGAATTTTAGAGATGTAGTTTTAATCTTAACAATTCGTGGATGCCTATGAGAAGCCAGGTGTATTTACAGGGGAAGCCTAACCATTCTTTTAGTGAAGAGATAGGCAGCATTCCTCTGAGAATGTCGGTGTCAGGCCAACTCCATTCTTTTACTGGTTTCTGATGAGCTGTTCATGATACATCCTTCAGGTCAGTCAGTTTTTCAGACTTTTTTTTTTTATTCATAACATATGTTTGGAAAGTTCCCTTTCTCCCTGTAGGCGAGCATACAGGAAACAAGCAATGAGGAACACACAAACACATGGAGTTACTGTGAATGGCGTGTAGGCGTGCAGAGAGTCTGCCGCTGAGGGACTGCTGGAGAGTCTAAGAAGCTTGAAGGTCTGAGGAGGCTTGCACAGGGAGGGTACGCTCACAGTGAGGACAGCATCCTGGGGATGAGAAGAATTTGTAAGGCGTCATGGTAATTTGCTTTCCAAGCTTTGAAACATTCACTTTCATTCTGAAAGGCTGAAGTTCGGTGTGAGCGAGCATGTCTCAGGATGTGCGCTACAGAACGCCAGTTTATGAGATGTTCTTGGGGGCGGGGGACTGCAAGGCTTGGAACTGCTGAGAAATCTCACTGAGTTTTGTTGTTCCTTCACCTCTTTGTCCAAACACATGCAATGATGGAGCAGTCTCTTAAATTTGTGTTTTTTAACAGCTTTTAAAAACTATTTATTTATATATTTATCTATTTATATCATGTGCACTCTGTTTTCCATGGGATAGTATTTAGGGAATTTGTCTGAAATTGTTTTATCTAGCATCAGCTCTCTCTCTCTCTCTCTCTCTCTCTCTCTCTCTCTCTCTCTTTCTCTCTGTCTCTCAACACACACACATACACACACAAACACACAGACACACACACACACAAACACACAGACACACAGACATACACACACACACACACACACACGTATATATATCCTACTTTGAGTGAAATCCACAAAAAGAACTTTTGCTAGTAGTATACATATTGAGTGTCAAGATTATTGACCTCCCTTTATAATTCTCCGCTCCCTCTCTAAACTTGATTTTCTATTTGATTGGCAACAATAGAAAACAAACACACAGTTCCACATGTGCTTATGTAGTTGAAACATGTATGTTGAGGAAACAGTAATTTTATTATTAGATGCCTCCTAATTGACTGAAGAAATGAATGGTTGAGAGACCTCGGTGTTCTGGTTTAAGGGATGTTTTTATGAGGAGGGACATTTACAAGAGGCACTACCCTCCTCACAGGAAAGTTGGTGCCATGAAAATGTTCCCATTAATGGTTCTTATTTGAATGAACAAAAATTTAGTTGATAAGTAAAATTTAAGAGATCATTAAAATTGGGTCATCATTTCATCACATGTGCCTCTATACACAAGTATAAGCCCTACATATATTATTTAATAGAAGAAAAAAATTACAAATTGAAGGATGGTATCTCTCGATTGTCCCATTCAGTAAGAATGTTCAATACTCAGGGAAAGGGAGCTAATTATCTTGTTTATTGTGCATAGAAAGCATCCTTGAAAATCTTAGATTTTTGTAAAATTACAGGCTTTCAAAATCCTGACAGGGCTGCTTCTAAATTAATCTATATTGAGGGCTGTCTTTTTGTAGAATGACAACTGGTTGGTGTTGCTCAATTTTATTGAAAGAAGAAACACATTAAAAATGCCTCTACCATCTGTTGAATGTCGCATCATAAGGAGGAGTAGGAGACTTCAGTGAGGAATGGGTGTTGCTCAGACCCTTTCTAAAGATACAAAGTTACTCCCAACACAGGAGAAACCTACTTCTTCATACTAAAGTCTTTGGAGGCAACTGCATAAATGGGTTACAGGATTCTGTCCAGAATGTATTCAATCTTTGTTTGCTTACACTGCAGTCTTTCCTTCTTCTCTGCCTACTCCTTTTTTTATTTAATAGAAAACGTTATCTGTTTTGTAGTCAAAAGGACATTATTAAATGATCCAGTGGCATTAAACTGCTTTTGCTTTTTATGTGACTTAATTTTCTAAGTAAAAGCAAAGAGTTTGTTCTGTTAATCAAATAAATGTATAATTCTTCTGAGAGAAAAGAAAGAATTGAACAGCTCAGAGTCTGTGATCACCTTGGTGTGGTGGTACACGTTCATAATCCTACCATTGGGGTTGTTGAGGCAGAAGGTCATGAATCTGAGGTAATCTTGAGCTACATAGAAGGATTCTTCCTCAAAAAACAGAATCTTAACAAATATACGAACAAGCAAACAAGCAGAAACCCAAAAAAAAGGAAAAAAAAAACCCTTGCATTTTACAGGAAGACTCAAAGGTATGTTGATCAGTATTGAGTAAAGAACACTCTGGGGAGCAAAGAACCATGGTAAAAAATACTTTTTTTTATTCAATATATTTTTTATTTACATTTCCCCTTTTCTGGCTCCCCACTCCCCGAAAGTCACATAAGCCCCCTTCCCTCCCCCTGTTTTCCCACCCACCCCTTCCCACTTCCCTGTTCTGGTTTTGCCCTATATTGCTACACTGAGTCTTTCCAGAACCAGGGGCCACTCCTCCATTCTTCTTGTACCTCATTTGATGTGTGGATTATGTTTTGGGTATTCCAGTTTTCTAGGTTAATATCCACTTATTAGTGAGTGCATACCATGATTGATCTTTTGAGACTGGGTTACCTCACTTAGTATGATATTTTCCAGTTCCAACCATTTGCCTAAGAATTTCATGAATTCATTGTTTTTAATTGCTGAGTAGTACTCCATTGTGTAAATATACCACATTTTCTGTAACCATTCCTCCATTGAGGGCCATCTGGGTTCTTTCCAGCTTCTGGCTACTACAAATAGGGCTGCTATGAACATAGTGGAGCATGTGTCCTTATTGCATGCTGGGGAATCCTCTGGGTATACTCCCAGGAGTGGTATAGCAGGGTCCTCCGGAAGTGATGTGCCCAGTTTTCTGAGGAATCACCAGACTGATTTCCAGAGTGGTTGTACCAATTTGCAACCCCACCAGCAGTGGAAGAGTGTTCCTTTTTCTCCACATCTTTGCCAACATCTGAAGTCTCCTGAATTTTTAATCTTAGCCATTCTGACTGGTGTAAGGTGAAATCTCAGGGTTGTTTTGATTTGCATTTCCCTAATGACTAATGAAGTTGAGCATTTTTTAAAGATGCTTCTCAGTCATCCGAAGTTCTTCAGGTGAAAATTCTTTGTTTAACTCTGTACCCCATTTTTTAATAGGGTTATTTGGTTTTCTGGAATCTAACTTCTTGAGTTCTTTGTATATATTGGATATTAGCCCTCTATCTGATGTAGGGTTGGTGAAGATCTTTTCCCAATTTGTTGGTTGCCGATTTGTCCTTTTGATGGTGTCCTTTGCCTTATAGAAACTTTGTAATCTTATGAGGTCCTGAAAAATACTCTTAACCATGGTCAGGTTTGTGCTCCCAACCTGAATCTGGGAGTTTGTAGATATTAAAAGCCTGGGGAGTTTGTCGTGGTTCAACTAAGGATGGCCCCCAATAGACTCACACATTTGAATGCTTAGTCATTAGGGGATGTGTGTTAACAGCAATAAAACATGGACTAAGACAGAGTTTGAGGACCTTCATCATAGCACACTATTACATAGTACTTGCTGTCTCTTCTAGACAAAACAGCTGTAACTAGCCCTCAGAGTGTGCACAAGAATGCACTTTATGCTAGTCAATTTTTTTCTGGGACAAAACACTGAAAGACAGTGCTAAACATTGAAAAACTCAACCTAAAGAAGAACAGATTTCCTCTGGCTTATGGTTCGAGAGTTTTCAGTTAATGGTCCCTTGGGTTCATTGTTTCTAGGCTATTTTGAGGCAGACTGGCATGGCGGACAGCATGTGTCAAAGCAGAGCTGCTCACCCCATAGTGGGCAGGAAGCAGGAAGGGGCTGGCACAAAACCCCTTAGAACACGTCTCTGTAACTGCTTCCTTTAGCTCCACCTCCTGGTTTCCACCACCTCTTAATAATGTCATTAAATTATGAACCTATTAGTGGATTAATCCATTGGTTAGGTTGGGGCCCTCACCAATCAGTCATCTCTCAATGGCCGTATCCACCAGCTGGGGACCAGTCATGTAAGATTTGCAAATTTATTCAAGTCCATCAATATTTCTTTAATTGAGAAAAATATTCTATTTATTATTACTTATTTTTGGTATGAACTTTGAAGATATCACAAGTAAGCCAAGCTCGGTTTGAAAACAATATCCTTTAATGCCTAGCTTTTATTTCAACCTGGCAAATAATTTTATGGATTGGGAATGTATATGGTTTAAGTTACAGAAAATTTTCCTGACAGTGATTCCAAATAGAAATTCTCTTTTTATCTAAAGATTACTTTAAACTCTTAAAATTGATTAAGGACACTATAATACTTTCATTTATATATTTTATCTACAGTGATTTATCAGTTTAATAATTACGGAAGTTAGAAGTCTTATATTTATGCAGTGATTATTATTGGTTCTATAAAATTAAATCACACAAAATAGCACTGAAAAAATATAACATACAAATAATCCTAATTTTGAACTTTATGATGGTGGTGGTGGTGGTCATGGTGATGTTGTATGTGTGTGTGTGTGTGTGTGTGCGTGTGTGTGTGTGTTCATATGTATGCATGAGTATGCCACTCTGACCAAGCCACCTCAGTCAGTCAATGGGTTCTCCAGGGAGAGAGCAAGGATCAAAAAGAAAAAGACTTCACAGGACCAGATAAGGTCAACTCCTATTGATGCCAGATAAGGTCATCTTCTGCCACATATGCAGCTGGAGTCATGGGTCCCTCCATGTGTACTCTTTGGATGATGGTTTAGTCTCTGGAAGCTCTGGGGGAATCTGGTTGGTTGGTATTGTTGTTCTTCCTATGGGGTTTCAAACCCCTTTAGCACCTTTAGTCCTTCCCTTAGCAAATCCATTGGGTCTCTGTGCTCAGTACAATGGTTGGCTGTAAGCATCTGCCTCTGTATTTATCAGGCTCTGACACAGCCTCTCAGGAGACAGCCATGTCAGGCTCTTGTCAGCAAGCACTTCTTGGCATCACCAATAGTGACTGCGTTTGGTGGCTGCAGATGGGATGGATCCCCAGATGGGGCAGTCTCTGGATGGCCTTTCCTTCAGTCTCTGCTCCACTCTTTGTCCCTGTATTTCCTTTGGACAGGAACAATTCTGGGTTAATGGGAGGGGAGGGCTTTGGTCCTGTGAAGGCTTGCTGCTCCAGTGTTAGGGGAATGCTAGGGCAGTGAGGTGGGAGTGGGTGGGTGGGTTAGCACCCTCAGAGAAGCAGAGGGAGGGGTGGAATAGGGGATTTTTGGAGGGGAAACCATGGCATTTGAAATCTAAATAAATAAAATAACCAATAAAAACTAAAATTAAAACTAAAACTAAAAATATGATTAGACAACACTGTAGCATGACTCCAGCCTGTTCTGAGGCTGAAGTGGGTTAATTTTTTCCCCATTCTGCTTTTGTACCATTATAAGTATAGGCAAATAATAATGTCAGTTCTAGGTTAAGGAACAAACAAGGCAATGAACACAAATAATCAGGGAAAAACAAGGCAATAAACAAAGTTCTGTGATCACTGTTTCTAGGGGCTTAACAGGATGACAGAGATATCTGAGCCTTCTTCTCTGTCCTAGTCCAAAGTCAAATTCTTGCCTGAAGCCTACTTCCATGTCCTGGCCCAATGTCAAATTCCTGCCAAATTTCTAGAAGCAGTTCCAAAAGCTCTTCACACCACTCTGTGTTATGGACTTCTGAGGACAACTTTTAGAAGTTAGTTCTCTTCTGCCTTGGGTCCCAGGTATAGAAATTAGGCTTTCAAGCTTGGTGTCAAGTGGCCTTACCTGCTGAGCCATCTCTAGCTCCACACAAATACTCCTTATTGCAGAGTTCTATGCCCAGTTTATCTCACTAGGAGAAGTCGTTATGACTAGAAGTCTCTCAGTTCTGTACTGAGGGGCACTGCCAATGTCTTCTGTTTTCCCATGACATCTATTCAAGCCATCATTATGGCTTAAACATTGAGTCAAAGGTTTTTTAACTCAAATTTCATGAAAACCTTTGGAAGTCACTGTGTTCTACCTCATTTCCTACATTTTCCAGGGTTGTGCATAGCCCAGGATGTTATAGGAACTTTATCTGGATTTTACTGCCTCGTCTCAATCCATAGAGGTCACTCCTGAACTGACTCTTACCCCTGTGTGTTTCCATGCCTGTGGTAGACTGTGTGTGTGTGTGTGTGTGTGTGTGTGTGTGTGTGTGTTTGATAGCCTTTCTGTCTGGACCTGAGGGCTCTGAACACTTTACTCAATATTCTTTTTTCTTTCCCTGTCTTGACCTGAGTAATATTCTTCTGCAAGTACATTCTATGATGAAGTTTTTCCCAAGGACACTTTATAATTCTTCATGGTCTCAGACACTAGGAAAGATGACATCGAACCTGTCCCTATCCCAGAACCACTGCTCCCCTAAACCCCACTCTTCCATTTCCCTCATTGTGATCTCTGCAGGGTGCTTACTGGGGAGAGAGAGAGAGAGAGAGAGAGAGAGAGAGAGAGAGAGAGAGAGAGAGAGAGAGAGAGAGAGAGATCAGAGAATGGAAAGGCATAAACCTGGTTGGTGTAGTCTGCAATGCAGTGATTTACCATTGAGTTTCTCTGACAAAGGGAGATCCCACGTATCGAGATCTTGTATTCTGTTTTTGTTTGTTTGTTTTCTCTCTCAGTGTGTCAGGACCCGGTAACATTTCTATTCTTGTTTCTCCATCATCCGGTGGAAAGAAAACACCATTAAAACAGCTCTGATAAAGCACACTCAATTCTTTGCATTATAAAACCAAAAGGCAGATAGGAGCAATTTTACATTCAGAAGTATAAGGTAGTAATATCCTGTGGTGGTAATGGTAGAGGATCTGGTTTAAAGGATGCAGTTGGGAACTTGATTCTACTTTTCTAGCAAAGAGAGGGACTGAAGGAGGGCTCTCAAATTCTTGATGATCAATTGTGTACATGTGTTTAGTTAGGTCTTTTACAATTTTCTATTCATTTTTATGTTTTTTGCTTGGATATAGGTCTGTCTGACAAGGTGTTTCTCTTTCTATCAGGTCCTTTCTTTGTCCTTTGGAGACAAAAATGGAGATACTTCTTTATCTGGCACCATTTTTATTCATAAATTTCTGATAACATTGATTGATTGTACACAGATTTCTTATATTTTCTCTCACATTAATTTTTTCTTCATTATTACTGGAGTTTTCTTCTACCTCACCCCAAAGACTACAGTTTATTTGCTATTCTTTCCACTGTATACTTGACTTTAGCAACCACTTAGATAAAATATCTAATACACATTGTATAATTATACACATTGTATAATGTCACAATAAAATGTATTTCTTTTTATGCCAACTAAATTTAATCAGGAATATAGTTGAGAAAAACTCCAACATACTTATTTAAAAATCGGCCAGGTGCCTAGTAGGTAAATGGGTCTCCTCTAAGCCATATGCAAACCTGTGCTCAGAAAGAAAGAACTGGCTCCTGCAGGCTGCCATCTGACCTCCACACGTGCCATCGCACGAGCACACACAGATGCATGAGCACACACAGATAGAGTTAGTGAAATGTTAAATATTTTAAAAACCCATTTGTTCATTTGTTTGGGATATAACTATATGAGTTTTGACAAGCACATGTGGTTTGATACTCTCTCATATACTCTCTGTATGTGTGTATTTGAGTGCACATGAGTGCACATGTGTGAGTGCATGTCCATGTGTGTGTGCATGTGAGCACGTGCGTATGCACGTGTGTGTGTGTGTGTGTGTGTGTGTGTATGTGTGATTGTGAGTGTGTGCATGTGCACGTGTGTGTGTGTGTGTGTGTGTATGTGTGATTGTGAGTGTGTGCATGTGCACGTGTGTGTGTGTGTATGTGTGTATATGTGTGATTGTGAGTGTGTGCATGTGCATGGAGAGGTCAGAGGGTGATATTGGGCATTTTTCTCCTTTGCTTTCCCATTTTACTTTTTGAGACAGAGTCTCTGACTGAATCTGGAGTTCAGCGATTCATGAGACTGGCTGGCCCAGTGTTCCCCAGCTCCACTTCTGTTGTTGGGACAGGACACTGCTGTGCCAGGCTTTTGACATGTGTACTGGGGATAAAACCCCAGTTTTCATGCTTGTGCAACAAGCACCTCGCGAAGCAAACCGTCTTTCATTATCATTCCTAGAAATTCTCTCTATGGCTCCTGTGTAATCCACCTGTCCGCAACCCTCACTTGCACCTCATGCAAACCTCTAGATTCAACACACACACACACACACACACACACACACACACACACTCACACACACACTCACACACACACTCACACACACTCACACACACAGACACACTACACACACACTCACACACACACTCATACACACTCATACACACACACACAGACACACCACATACACACTCACACACTCACACAAACACATACACACAGACACACCACACACATACTCACACACTCACACTCACACACACACTCATACACACTCATACATACTCACACACACAGACATACCACATACACACACACTCACACAAACACTCACACACACACAGACACACCACACACACACACTCACACACTCACACAAACACTCTCACAATACACACACACACATGCGTGCCACACACTTTTTGAGACATGGGTTCTCTGTGTAGTGCTGGCTGTTCTGGAATTTGTACCCAGAGATTCTCCCGACTTTGCCTCTTGAATGTCAAGATTAAAGGCGGGTGCCACCACCACTACCCAGAGTCAATAAATATATTTTAAGGTTTCGCTTTCCTGGGAGTTTTTGGTAGTTTGATTTGACTTGCTTTTTCCCTTTACTAATTTGTCTTTGTGGACATGACTACTGCATCTGTCACCAGAATGAGCTATAATGGCCTCTTGAACACAGTTCTTGCGTGTGAGTTGTTTCTTTCCGGGTAGCCTTCCCTTTGCCCCTGTCTTACGCTCTCCTACCTACATCTCTGTGCTTCTCCTTTTTGAGGCTGAAGTTTCTTTACTAGGGCTGGGATGGGAGGGTCATTACTATCTATCTGGTTTGGGAAACAAAGGGGAGAGAGCAAAAGTGACCGGGATAAGTTTCTGTCTCAGACGGAATACTCAGATGGAAGACTCAGACGGAAGGGCTTCAACACACACGTGACTTCCGGGGCAGCTTCCTCAAGAAGTAGAACCCTCAGGTTCTAGGGGCACACAGAACAAAATCTAAAGCAAGGAGGGCCGTGGCTTCTTCACGCCTGAGCATCTGATATGGGGGCTTTATTACTTCAGAGCCTACCGCTCTCATCTTAGGCCCCTGGTTAGGGAATAGACACCCCAGGTAGATCGCCTTCTTTGTTTAGAGATAATTAGCAGGCAAGGGACTTTTCTTGCCTGCTAATTATTAAAAAAATTAAAGTACCCTTGGCCTGAGTGTACTTTTTCTAATAGCGTGGCCACTGTTTTCTTGGTGACATTTCTACAGTCCTCTTCTGTCAAGTTGATCCAATCTGATCCTATGTGATTGTATATTTAGCCTTTACTGTCTACCTTCAATGTGTTTTTATTACTTTAAAGAACAGCTTCTCTCTCCCTTTCTCTTCCATAAATATATATATATATGTGTGTGTGTGTATGCATATATACATATTTATGTATGTATGTAAGAGTTAAATGTGTAAGTATTTCAGTTGGGTTTTGAATAGGAGGTTGTTGACTTTGCCATTTTGAATTGGAAGCTGATCTATATGATGAGTTTTCAAGGTAGTAAATATGTTTCTTTTGAAACATGGAGCCCAGTTCAGACCTTCCACAAAGTTCTTTTTTCTTTTTCCATGTCATTAACCTGCGATGAAAAAGGTTAAAGCTGGACATTTTTCTTCTTTCTCTGGGGCACTGAACCCAAGAAAAGTATAATGACCTATTGAGTTTTAGGGTAATCATACAATCAATGGTCAGGAACAAGTGCATTTTTGAAGGACTTATGTATTTTGTGGTTAGACTTTGCCTTGAGTATCTAGGGAAGGGAGACAGTTTGCTTGGTGCGTTGCATGGAATAGACAAAGAGGTTAGCCAGGGACACAGCAGTTAACCATGTTATAATAACCAACTCATTTTCTTTAATGCATAACGATGCAAAAGATACTGGTTTTGTTTTAATTTCCTTCTTTCTTCCCTCAGTTTACTTACCCTGGGAAAGTGCATTAAAACAAATTTAATACGCAAAATTAGAAGCTGACAAATTGAAGTGTATTGAACAATCTCCTACATTCCCCAAGGATAGTTCTTTAATTCTGCAGTGGAGGCAATGGTTAAGTAGATTTTAATTTGTTCAAATTTGCTTTTATAGCCTGAAAAGTGAGGAAACAAACCACTCGCAAATTATCAAGTAAATGGATTCTGTGAATTACAAAGAGATTCATGTTCTGGTCCAGGCCATTTGTCTGCAGTTGCCTGGATCACTGTGTTCAGAGGACTGTTGTGTCCTTTGTGGACTTTGTGGCGAGTGCTATGGTTAATGCCTCTGCCCTGAGTGTAGACAGTGGTATATGAGCTGAGTAGCGACCACTGACTGCAGCAGTGCGTTCTTCTTCTTGTTATTTTTAATTGTTTCCCCTCCACAATTGATTGGTTGACTTTTAGCCACGAATTTACCTCTGAGACAATAAAATGTTAATGGAAAAGATGTAGCTGACTGTAATGTTACATTTCTGGTTTTACATCAGTGTCTCCTTAAAACTAGGATTATCTGATGATTAACTCAATTCTTTTGCTTTTTGTAATTATTTGTGACAAAGGAATATATGTGAGAGCATGGTTTTTTTTTGTGTGTGTCTCTAACTTTTTCTTATGAGCTTTGTTTTATTTTCAGGCTACCATCATATCTTAGACTACGAGTCTCAGATCTGCATGTGTTTGCAGTCTGCAGTACCTTTTGATTGATATCCCATACCCTCTTGTTTGTGTGGTCCCTTGATCAATATTAGCCACAGTGTCTGGAATAGAAGTTCATATTTTTCATCATCATATAAGGTGTGTGTGTGTGTGTGTGTGTAAAACCAGGCACGTATATATTATGTGTACATGTGTGTGCATGTGCATAATCACACATATTAATATTTTGCCTTTTCTGCCATAATTCAAAATCTAGGTGACAGGTTCCAATAGCTGAAAAGCATTTCCTAGTGTGATGGGTCAGGTTTGCTGTGTAATCCCTCTGATAAAGCCTTCCTTTCTGAATACACCAGGGGAGTTACAATGGTGCCCTGCTGAGCCAGTAAATCAATAGGTGGTAAGTTGTTTGACCCGCCTCACCAGCCAGAGAGCAAGGGCTTGCACTCTCTTCCTCCTTTCAGCTGGGGCTTGTATTTCATGGATGAGGTCTCTATTATCATAATCCATTTTTTGCTTTCATGTTATCTATCAGCGGCTCTTATGAGCCTCCTTTCTGAAGGGCATTCCCCATTTGCTTGCTCTAATTTTTTTTTTTAAATCATAAAATTGGTGTTTTGTAACCAGGGGCATTCTGTGTGATTTGTTTATAGAGGTGCTGCAGGGAAGAAGATTAGTGGTAGAATTAAGTATGAGATGACTGCTGTGGAGGGAGATGGACGAATGGATGGCCCATCAGTGCATAGGAGGACATGGGGTAGAAGTACATTCGCTGAAGTTCATGGCAAACATTGTCATCAGAATTGTATATCTTTGATGGATGTCAAATAGTGATAATCGTCCACCAGCGCATTCCTACTTCAGTGGCTATATTAAACAGAAAGACGCCTGTATGGACCCCATATATTATTTTAAATGCCTGTTTCTATCAAGTGGGGGACTATTCCATCATTATTCAAATAGTTTATTAGTGGAAATTTGAAGACTGATTGATGTACTTGTCACTAGAATCTTCTGAACTCCACATACACACCATGACACTTTTGCATGCATTTAATCTGAGAACCTTAAGAAAATCCAATAAGATTATTGCAAATTATTAACAAAATTTCCTAGGATCTTAAAAAGGTAATTTTTTTTATTTTTAATTATGTGTGGATGTGTGTTTGAGTGTGTGTTTGGGCATGTTAGTGTAGTGCCTGTGGAGACCAGAAGACGACGTGGGATATCCTGGAGCTGGAGTTCATGAAGGTTGTAAGATGTTTAGATGGATGTGGGGACCCAGCCCAGGCTATCTCCAAGAGCAGCAGTAGCTGCTCTTAATTGTTGAACTGTCTCTCCAGCCCTAGAGATTTAAAATAGGTGTGCGCATGCATGGTTGTGTCCATAATGTAGGTGTGCCAGTGTTTATGTGTGTGTAGTGTTGGCATGTATGTGTATAAATATGTGTATAGTATGTGCATGTGTGTGTGTGTCACTGTGTGTATGTATGTGTAGTGTCCATATATGTACGTGTGTATGTGTAGTATGTGTGTTTGAGAGTGTCATGGCATGTATGTGGGGTTTAGATAACACTGGAGAGTTGTTTTCTTCTACACTGTTTGGGACATGGTCTTTTGTTCTCCTGTGCGACATCAGGAGAGCTGCCCTGGGAACTTCTGGGGCTTCCCTCTTCTTTGCACCTTTCTGTCTATTGCACTAAGATTGTAGCTCTCATGGGGGTTCTGAGGAACCGAACTCAGGTCTTCATGCTTGAGAGGCAAGGATTTTATCCGCAGAGCCATCTCCTTAGTCTGTCCTAGGAACAATTTGATTTAAGGAGGAAAACCCTCCAAGTTTTCTCAGTCTCTCAAGTAATGTGACATTTTTCTTTACACTTCTCAAACCAACGAAGTCTTTGGGTGCACGGAATGTGCTTACCCATCCTGGAGAAGGAAAGACACTGCAGATAAATGTGCATGCAAATATCTTCTGATCTCAGAGGATGTGTTGGAGATCTTTATTCATGTCTGTGTCTGCTTGCTTTACTTAGTAATGATAGGGTGAACTATGTTGAAATGTTCTGTTGGTGGATATGTTGATTCCATTACATTTTACATGCTTCCACTGTCATACGTGTGTTGATGGATATTTAAACATGGATGAGGCTGATTTTAATCTTATTTACAGTTACGATACGCTTCTATTAGTGAATTCAACTTTTATCACCTGCACACTCAGTAACACTTTTACTGTCACAAATAATTTTGTTTTATATTAGCATAGCTGCTTTATAGTAGAATGAAAATTATGACAGTAATAGGCCTTTATGTGATATTTCCCAATTATGTTTTTATGGTTACAGAATTATTTTTCTCAACTGCTAATTTTCTATCTGTCTTGTTTATTCTATGCAGCCTTTCTTCCTTTTCTTATTTCTTGTTTTTTTTTAAATTGTAATGAATAATACTCTTGGTGCTTTAAAATTTTTATTTTTGTTCTTTTCACTTTCATGCAATTTGAATTTATGTAGGATAATTCCATTTCTTATGGCTACCTGTAAAGTTTTATCACACATATTTAAGAAAACTGTGAAACTTAATAATATCCCAATTTTTCTTATGAAGGACCTTGAATACATTAATTTTCATGCTCTCAATTTGTCTAGTACTTTAGATTTGTCTTCAGAAATTCTTAGATGGTTGGCATTGTTTTTGTTCCACACACTGTGTGCCTGTGTGCACGCGTGGGCACACTGTGTGCCTCTGCTACATGTAAGCATACTGTATGCCTCTGTGTATAGGTGGACACATTGTGTGTCTGTGAACTTATGTGGGCACACTGTACATTCCTTACACTTACCTGCACAGTCCCTTTTTGGTATTGTCTTTCTGCAATTATTTTCTTTCTTTCTGTAGTGTCTCTTTTGTAAGTAGAGACATTATAAGTGCCCTGATAGTAATAATCACCCCCAAGTTTGTTCATTTAAAAATTGGTTAGGAGGATGCAGAGATGGCTAAGTGGTTAAGAACACTGGCTACTCTTCTAGAGGTCCTGAGTTCAAGTCCCTGCAACCATATTGTCAGGACCATTTATAATGGGATCTGATACCCTCTTCTATCAGGCAGGCACACATGTAGATAGAGCACTCATATACATAAATAGATACTTAAAAAATAAAAACAGATTTCCTATCTTTAAAGGCAACTTTGAGTGATAAGAATTATTGCTATAAAGTAGAATCACTCAGATTTAAGGAAAAGATTCAAAATTACACATAAACCCTGCCATCCCTTGACAGCCAGAAACAGTTGTGACTTTGCCCCTTGGATAAAATTACCCATTTTGTGGAGTCACTTACAGTATGAAAGATAGTCTAGGGTTGAGGTTGCTCCCATAACTCAGAAGTGTAGAACTGAGAGGCTAACTTAATAATACATGATCATAGCATTTGCTTTTAGAAATGTTATTAAGAATTAAAGTTGTATGTTTGCTTTTAAAAAGTAGATACTATTTGAAAATATGTTAAGCTACTCCATTTTTCATTAAGAGTATCTTGCTAGGCATAAAGCTTGTATCAGTGGCCTCCAGGTGATTCTTTGGTCTCATCATTCTTTAGGAGGTTTCCCAGCATGGAACACACATAGTTATGCTCTTTAAAGCTATGGTCTTTAAACATGTGACACTCATAGTCATTAAAGGGAAAAAGACATAGGAGATACACCAGAGAGATAAGCTGGGAGCTTTTAAGGTCTCCTGGCGGAGTCACACCAAAGGTACTTAGTTCTTCAAGAATGAGTTATGGCAGTACACATTGAGATAGTTCCTCTTGATGCCCAACCTGATTGATTAGATAAACTTCTATGAGGTTAGTAAAGCTAACTACTGGGTCTAGTCATAATGTTTCTAGAGAGGACTGACTAGGGATGGGGACAAACTTTTTCTGAATGTGAGTAGCACCAGCCAGTAGGCTGGAGTTTCAGATGGAATGAGTTAAAATTAATGAAGTCTCTGATACAGGCATTCTCTTCATGCTTCTTTGACATGATGATGTTACTTACTCAGCTCTGCCATGTCTTCATGTCTTGATGGACTGAGACTACTGAACCTATGTGCCAAATAAATCTTTTTCCCTTAAAATCACCAGTTTTTGTCAGTGATGAAAGTCTTGTTAACCCTGTGATCAAATATTGAGAAGCAGGAAATTTCAGTAGATACTCTGTGCCTAGGTTTCTTACTGAGGATCTGGATATATAAAATAAGATTTCTAAACTTCAGAATGTTGGAATTTCTCGTAGGATAAGTTCTGTTTTGTCAGGTAGGGCTGCCCAGCATTTTATAGGACTTCTTGACTTCTATCCACTACATGCTGATACATGTCTCTACTCTAGAGAGACAACCAAAAACTGCCTCCAGATGCTGTGTGTTGTTAAATGGTCCTCTGGGGATGGTGGTTGAGAGTCATTGCATTAAAGCCTAGCTTTAACCTTAAATATAAACAGAAGGATCTCATAGTTATAAATCTAAGTGGGTTACTACTGTCTTTCATTCATAGTACCTTTCAGTTTCTAAATCTCTGTCATAAGATTCTAGCAGCAACTCCATGAGATGGGCAGGGATACTTATTCCCCTTATACAGACTGAAACAATGAGATGCACAAGTGAATTCCCTCTGTGGGAGAGCTGAAAGAACAGAATGCTAGGTAGAGTATTGATAGCAGAAATGCGGTTGAACACTTGTTCTGATTCAAATCCTGACATTATCGGAGATGTTTTGCATGATCCCTGGTCCTCTGGCCCTCACAGTCTTCCACTCCTCTCCTCTACGATGTTCCCTGGGCCTCTCAGGTACAGGGTTTATGTTGTAGTTGTATCAGCTGGGGCTAGGCTTCCCACAGTCATCTGTCCTCTTCATTTTAACCAGTTGTAGAGTTCGGTAGTGGTCTCCATCTGCTGCCAAAACAAATGTCTTATCTGTGGGTAGGAAGATGACACTTAGGCTCCAGCTCGAAATTATTCTGATGGAGGAAAGTAGAAGCACTAGGTCTTTCTCTAGGCTTAATCACCTTGCCAGTTATAGGGAGTTGACTACATTTACAGTCCAAGGCACGGAATCCCTTTTCTTTGAGCAGATCTCAAGTACAATTAGACCAATGTTGGTTGCCTCTAAGGTATAGGTGCCCTCATTGCAGCCTTGGGGATCACTCACCATGTTTCTCATTGTTGTAGTTCATACTTGAAAAAATTGGTTCTTGCTTTTTCTTGGAGCATTCATTTCACATCACTGATACCCTTTTGACCATGTTCTCACTCCCAATGTTGCAGAGAACAAAAACTTTCTTCTTACAAGCCTGGTGGTAAGTAAATCTTATTATCCTAAGAAGACATTGATTTGGGGGAGACTTTTTCATAACCATTTAAATACACTCCATGGAAGGAGCTGGGAGAAAATATGTGATCCCATGAGCACTTGTATTTGGAAAGCTTCATCTCTCTTTCCTGGGCTCTCATCAAGCACCGTCAGCCTCTTAGCTTATTTTGTGTCTTGCTCTCTTTTCCTTTGGAGTGGACCTGGATGGTGGGTAGCTGCGAGATGAGACTCTAGCTTCAGAGAAATCTGTCAGGTTAATTCAGATGAGTGTCACCATTTGGATATGACCTTGAGAAACCCCGGCATTTAATAGCATTTCCAGATCTAGTCAGGACGCCTGAACCAATGAGGTCTCTCTTACTTTGCACTTTATACAATGCACTCTTTATACAATGCTGCCATCTCTGTAATTACACTTATTTCTTCTGAGTCTTATGATTCCAACTCATGAGGTCTTCTTTTCCTTGACAAGCATTTTTACGTAAAGACCATAAACTCTTGAATTTCACTAGCTCTATGACTTGACTTGTTAAATCCACAGATTTTCATTTGTGTTTATACTCATGACCTGTGATACAGTTTCTCACATGTATACTTTCTGTCTTAGTCAGGGCTTCTATTCCTGCACAAACATCATGATCAAGAAGCAAGTTGGGGAGGAAAGAGTTTATTTAGCTTACAGTTCAAAACTGCTGTTCATCACCAAAGGAAGTTAGGACAGGAACTCAAGCAGGTCAGGAAGTAGGAGCTGATGCAGAGGCCATGGAGAGATGTTAATTACTGGCCTGCTTGAGTTCCAGTCCTGACTTCCTTTGGTGATAAACAGAAATTTGGAATTGTAAGCTGAATAAACCCTTTCCTCCCCAACTTGTTTCTTGGTCATGATGTTTGTGCAGGAATAGAAACCCTGACTAAGACACTTTCCTTCCCTCCATATCTATTAGTTTGGTTATAAGACTAAACTAGGGGACTGGAGAGATAACTTAGATAGTAAAATGCTTGCTGTGCAAGTGTGAGGACCTGAGATTATCCAGAACCTGTGTTTGAAAGAGAAGAGAGATGTGGCTGTATGGGATTATAATCCCAATGCTCCATAGATAGGAGATAGGAGTTCTGCGCTCACTGGTCAGCTAGCCTACCCTAACTCACGAGACTCACAACAACAAGAGACCCTGAATCAAAGGACAAGGCAGACACATGAGGTTATCCTCTGTCCTCCACACACATGCACACTTCTGCACATGCATAAACACAAATGCACACCACATAATGCATATATGGATGGACACACAAATAAATGAGTAAATAAATTTAAAAACTGGGCTTTTCTCTATATGTTGAGATTTTGGATAATTTCATTTTGTCACAGTCATTACAGAAAGTTATATATAGATTACCCTACTATGAAAAAAAAAGCACTGAAAGGCAGGATTGAAAAGGATATTGGAAAAGTGTCATGTCTTGGCATCTTTTTATAGTTGTAAATATAACTGTAACTTTGCACAACCTGTCAGTAAGTCTGCTGTTTTATAATCAGGTTAGCAAACTGTGTCTTCCTAAAAAAAAAAAAAAAAAAAAAAAAACACACATTTTCAGTTGTTTTTGAACCCTTTTCTAAATAGGACTTCATATGTGCTGCTATGATCAAATGTATAAAAGTGGTGTTTCTTTATTATGCATATATTTTGAAAGTTAAAGTCCATTATAGCATCTCTTTTTACACTTCAATGGTAATAAGAGGCGATTTTCATGAAATGAGACTTCAGAATTAGAATTCTGTGTGGCCAGTGAGGAAGGAACCCAGTAAAAATTATTTTTACTTTTCCAATAGGACCCCCGAGTATGTGCAGTAAAGCAGTTTTTATCAGCATTAGCGTGTTCTTGAAAAGCCCATGGGATTTTTTCACTTGAGTGTGATTGGCAGGTGAAGAGTGACTTCATAAACAATGCCTTCCCACCCCAAATGAGTTCACCTGCAAGTGGATATAGCCAGGGCTGAGCGGGCTAAAGGTTTCACGGGACATGCGAAAGTGAATTTTTATTACAGTTTAAAAAAGAGATAGCATGATAGACTTTTTAAAAATGAAACATAGCAGAGCCCCACAGATATCTCTGAAACTTTATGTAATATCATAGAATACATTTTGGGAAAATTCTTGCTAAATTGTTTTTTACAATCCTCAAGTATGACAATCTGCAGTTGCTACATTTAAAGTCTAGTGAAGTTCAAGTTTCAAGCCATAGCTCAGTGGAGCTGTCTGTCTATTTTTACCTGTCTGTTGTCTGGGGCACAGTGCCAAAGTTGTCCTTAGAAGGACCTGGTTCCTGGGGAGGCTTTGACTTCAGCAGGAGAGGAAGACACCATATCTACTGTCAATACTTACCAGAGTCAGTGAATATTCTGGTCAGCCACTTGACTCTGTCCTTTCTTAGTCTGACTTAGAAGAAGAAAAGATAAGAAAGAGATGTTCCTCGGGGCTCAGGGCCATGTGAGAAATGATCTCTTGACAGCATCCGTTCAGGAAAAGCACAGTGAACCTGAGCCATTTAGGTCAACCATCCTTGTAGACCCAGAAAGAGTGACTCTTCTATCGTGGTCCTACATCAGCACAGCACCCAACTGTCACAAATAATGTCTGTGCTCAGAGAAGACAAGACAATTATAAAGGGGTTTGAAGAATGTCAACAAAATACAGTTAAAATAATTCTAGTAGTTATGTGGGTGCCTTTGATTTCCTAGATCACTGATCCCATGGGACGTTAAATTATTGGAGGATGCGCGACAGATAAGGCGTGGATATACATCTTCCTGCCATGCACCTCACTGCACGAGGTTACAAAACACCTAATATTTATTTCATAAGTGCCAGTGCACATTGAATAGGTTTTAGAGAGTTTATTTGAACTAAAAAAGGATTTCTCCATCAATGTTCTCTCTGGACGCCAGAGACAGGGGTATAAAAAGAACCTTCTGCAAGTAGAGTTTAAAACCATGAGTCTTGGAAGGAGTAAGAGAAACCACAGGAAGCTGCACAGGTGAACATCAATAATGGACGGGGCCAGGGGCGGACCAGGGGCAGGCCAGGGAGTGGGCCAAGGGAACACATTCTTTAAGAGTAGGTCTGAACTTTGAGGGCTTTATGCTGATGGAGCCATATCAGCTACAGGTGTCCTGTGTGTTTTGGCTGGGTGTTTGCACCATGAGTAGAGAGGACCACATCCCTGCGTTAGTGTTTGTTTACCTACACTTCAGGAAACAATGCCATTCCCCCACCTGAAGGCCATACTGAAAGGCAAGCCCAGGTGTGACAATGTATAGCTCTATCATATGACAGATCAAACCTGTGGTCCACTTTCACCTTTTAGGCTTTGGGGATCATCTCTCCATTCTTCCATTTCTCCTGTCTGGAAAATTTATTATGTTTATCTTTAACCGACACATAATAACTATACATATTTATGGGTATAAAATAGCATTTCCATCCATGTGTACAATGTATAGCAATCAGTTCAGGGTAGCTGACATATCTATAATGACACACAAATTTCATTTTTGTGTGTGTTGGGAACAGCCCAAGTCCTGTCTACTAGCTATTTTGAAGTAGCTAATTACCCAGTGTCAATCACACTCTATAGTGCTCGATATCATGAGACGTTCTACCTGATTGTATCCCGTATCCTTGTCCAGTTTCTTTCTCTCCACTACTCTCCCATGCAAACATTTACTGAGCTCACATTGTAACCAAGCAGCCGCAGGACTGGAAATAGCACCAAGAGTGGACCCTGACAAGGGATGGGATGCTAGTTCTTACTGCTACAGAACTTTCATAAGAGGGGTCATGAGGAGTCTCGTCAGGAAGCACGGATGAGGGTATGAAGCAGTATAACAAGGGGAGGAAAGTGCGTCCAGAACCTGTTCTCACCCCACGTGGAGGCCAAGGATGCTTCCCGGAGAGGGTGACATCTAAGCAAGATCAGAAAGATAACCGTGCTACCAACAGAAGGGGACTGGGAAGTGGACAGGTGTTCCAGGCAAGAGGCATAGCATTTCCATGGGAGGGTGAACAAGAAAGGTGAATCTGAGGACTGAGGGATCCCCTTAGCCAGAGCATGGAATGAGTGAGGACTCTGGAGAGGGTTGGGCACAGGGGCCTTGGAGGACAGGAGCCTGGACTTTTATTCTTTGATTAGGGGGACACTATTGCACCAGGGAAAGGTTTTCCTTGGTGATGTAAACAGATTTGCATTTGGGGCATTTATTTCAACAGTGAAGACAGTAAGGGCAAGGCCAACAAGTGTTGTATCCTGTGTGTGTGTGTGTGTGTGTGTGTGTGTGAGAGAGAGAGAGAGAGAGAGAGAGAGAGAAGACACACACACACACACACACACACACACACAGAGAGAGAGAGAGAGAGAGAGAGAGAGAGAGAGATCATACAGAGATGGCAAGTGGTTAATGTGTCAGATGTTAAGGTTACCTTAAGATGTCTGACTTGTTCATTTCAGTCCCAGTAAAAATGGAAAGAAAGAAAGTAGAGGAGGCCTTTGTTTTAGGGATGGAGAGGGCGATGGACAGCTGAATTGCAGGCTGACAGAGTTCATGGTGGATGTGGGATGTTACAAGGGAAATGCCAACAAATCTAAAAACTGAATTGAAAAGAAATCAGCAAATGGCAATCCCTAGAGGCTGCAGGGGATGGGTAAGATCTCTTAGGTGGCGGTGTGGACTGAGCAAAGAAAACATTGCGTGTGTGTGTGTGTGTGTGTGCGTGTGCGTGTGCGTGTGTGTCTGTGTGTGTGTCTGTGTGTGGTGCCTGCCGTGGGTGGCATGCGAAAGCGGATCCCACAGGCCAGAGAGAAGGGGGAAACGGGAGGAGCAGCCAGGCTGGGACTGAGTGGGACATGGGAACTCAGAAAAAGGACATTTCAAAATAGAGGGACAGCCAAGCAAAAGAACTAAAGGATACTTATCAGGTGTTTTCGTGAAAGGTTGAGTGACTTTGGTGAGATAAGTTTCTAGGAATAAACTTTAAGCCTGGTAAAGAGATGAGAGAGTTGGAGAGGAGATGGACAAAGACAATGAGGTGAAGCTACTTTTAAAGGAAAGTGACCGAAGGCTAGAAAGATGGTATGAATGGTGACGTGATGAAGTCAGGCACAGTGAAAGACAGGAGAAGTTTGAACATGATCCAGAGCTTGGAGGGAGGATCTAGCAGGACAGAGTCTGAGGTTTAAGTTTTGGGAGAGAGAGAGAGAAAAACCAGTAACAGAGGGTCATGGAAGGGCCTAATGACAGACATGACCTTAAGCAAGGGTACTGCTGTGGCAAAAGGGAAGAGTGAAATATTTGGTGTTAAAGCATTGCTTTATAGCACCTTATTATAATCCTGACTTTCAAAAAATGTTTCTTTGCAGACACTACCCAAAGCAGTCCTTCACCACGGTGGCCGATACTCCAGAAAACCTTCGTCTGAAGCAGCAAAGCGAACTGCAGAGCCAGGTAACGTGCAGGAGGCTCGCTTTATGATGCCGGTCCTGGTACTAAACCCTTAAGCCATTCTTCTGAGAATGTCGGCCCTGTATTGTCCATGCCAGCCACTAGCCAGCATGGAGTCTGACAGCAGGAGGTGTGGGCACCCCGAGTGAAAATACTGCTCCCACTCTTGGATCACCCCAATATTCTTAGTTTTGCTATTTATACGGGACTAGGGCAAGTATATGACTTCCGGTCAGAGTAAATGTTTCTCGGCAATATCGATTTATTTGGTCCTAAATGCTTAAGAACGTTTTGTAAGTAGCGTCTCCATACTGCGTGTGTTGTAGGTGGGGGTGGCGGAAACACAATGCGTTAGTCTGACCCAATTGCTTTGCACGTGCGACTCACACTCTGTCTGTGGATCTCACATCAGCATTTAGCTGTGTCTTTGTGGGGTCACTTTATTCATATTCGGTCCTATGTCACCCTGACAGCACATACAAAGAGTAAAACACCGCTATTGGCTCTCAGTCAATCAGTTTAGATGCCAAGTTGCCTTCAATATATTGAAGCCTGTGGGCGGGGACTAGGGTCCTGAGTGGCAGGGGTTTTCTACCTGGACGCCCAGTCTCAATGCAAAGCACAGGCCACAGGAAACAGGAAACAGGAAGATTTTCCTTTGACGGACATAGAGGAGGGTGCCGAGCAGCTTCTTGGCAGATTATTGGTCAGTGTTACTGTTGTCAAAACTGCACAGAGGAGAGTGGGAGGGAGGGAGGGAGAAAGAGATAGGAGAGAAGTAGGAAGGAGGGGCCTTGGACCAGCTACTTGGGTTGCTCTGTGCTTCTCTGAAACGAGACAGTCTGCCTTGATACCTGTCTAGGGGGCCACAAGTGTCATGGGAGGCCTCCCTCTGGTAGAGGAGAAAGGCATCTTGAATGTTTTTTTCTTTCAATTAAGTTTGTCAAGGCTTGCGATGATTGCACCATTGATATAAAAACGCAAAAGGGGGGAGAACTTGTAAAGAATATGGGCACTTAATCATCTTTGAAAAAACGTGAGCCTGGAGTTCTGTACAAGAGCTGACAGTGGCCTAGGGTGAGATTACTCTGTTGTGGTTTGACTATTTATGATGGCCTTCGGTCTCTTTCTGTGGAACTTGGAACCATTTCTCAGTCCTCCTGATGGCAGGATAGAGCACAAGTAGAATTCATTGCTGGTTAACGTCGTGAGATTTGGTCAGGAGCTAATGTATGATTTGGGTAAAATGCCTGCTGTGTAAGCCATTAATTTCAAAACTAGGCTCTGGTTTTCTATTGGTAAAGACACCCTTGCTTTATATCCTAGGGGCATTAGGACTTGGGTTTAGCCCATGTACCTCACTATGCTTTATTGAGAATCAGTTTAAACATAGTGGAAAATGTAAATCACTCCAGCAATCAATTGCTTGTTTCTTGCCTATTGCACACCCTGGTGCTGCAGGAAGTAGCTTCTAGTTAGTTAACATCCTTCTTCCTGAGCCTGCAGAGCAGGTGACGACAGAGGACCAGCACACATATGGAATGATTAAACTTGGCTCGGAAAGGGGGATCTGTGGGGACTGGATGGAACAGAGCTTCGTGCTCATGTCTGGGTGAATGGAGCCTTGAAGGTTAGGGAGGATCGCGTAGCGACATTGACCTTGTCTTTTATGAGCACACAACTCCCTCTGGGCACTGTGATCAGTTGTGGGTATCTCCATTCCGCTGAAGAGCCAGTACCCAATAGTTACTCACCATAGGCATGGCTTCGAAAATGCCCTCAGAAAAGGAGCTTGTGACTGTGTGGAAGGCTAATTTCATCCTTCCCCATGTAGCAAGCTGCTGACTTTGGAAACAGCATGAACAGATGATGCCAGGTGGGTGGGACAAGAACTCACAGAGGCATGCACAAAGTACTATGGGATCCCAGGCAGTAACCAGCTGAAGACATCAGAGTCTCTGGAAGACAACTACGATCTTCCCTACAAAGAATGGGCAGCATGCCATCAGGCAGGCAATGTGGGAAACTCACCTCCCTTCAGACAACAGGAACCCATTTACTGCTATGTACAAGGAGTTGGGCAGGGTGTCAGGGATCTAAAGTCATCAACACCCTCCTTGCTGCTTTCTAAGAATTAAAGGCAAATCTTTTCTGACCTATCAATCAGCTCTTGGAGACAGACATTTGTTGATTTTCTTATCTGAGTGAAACATAGAGGATTTAAATAACTTGACCTTCCTTCTTGCTTAATAAGGGGCCAAGCTTAGAACTAAACCTGCATCTGTGTGCTCCTAATGCCTTAGTCCTGTTGCTCTGAGAAAGCCTAGAGGACGGGAGTAAGCAAAGCATTGTCATGCAAAGGATGTGTGGCAAGTGAAGGAGAAACTGTGTGTGTGGCGGAGGTAGGAAGGGGTCACTGGTGTTCTGTCTGAGGGGTTACATTTCTGCTAACCACCTTTGCAACGCTGTGGAGTGATATTTTCCCTAATTGTAATACTTAGTAACGGCACTTTAAAATCTAATTTTAACTTACTAAATGATCTGATTCTGCAACAGACCATTTCCTTAGAGTCTTGATCTCTGCAATTCTGAGCAGCTCACTGGTTTGGGAGGAAGACTGACTATTAATTTTTTCGTATAACTTATTTTGGCAAATTGGGATGTTACATGAATTAAATAGACTCGCAGCTTAGAGTCTTCAGACTCTGAAATCTTTTAGAATTCTTCCGTGTCATACTAGCTACTTTCTCTTCTTCATTAGCTGACTTATCAAGTGAGAAAAAAACAAAGGAACAACAAAATTAATTCCAGTCCCATCCAGGCAGTCATTTATGGGTATATGTCATCATTTCTTTACCTGTTTGCTCTTTTCTTCCCTCCCTACTGTTTTGTGGAGGATTGCTACCACTGCTGCCATTGTGTTAACACTACCCCATCCCCTCAAGCATCTATGGGCTCTATATGTGCCAACTTGTTATCAGAAAGTGAGATCAAATGCTGGGAGACAAGCAAGCACTTTAGGAATTAGCATCTAGGGACTGTGCAAAACAGTGGCTCCCAGGCATTCACCAACCTGCCTACGACTGTGGGACATTCACTTGGCCAGCCACAGCGATGGTGGAGAGGGATTGCTTGGAACCTGGCGATCCACGAGGAAGAGAGAGGGGAAAACCCCTTTATCATCACTTGGTCCTCTTTCATCAGACATCACAAGGTGAGCTGCTTCAAAAACATTGCATCAGTAGTGCTTGTCAAACCCCCTGCTGGCCTGGTAACCCATTTGACAAGGACAGGAAGTGAAACTTTGCCTACAGTGGGTAACATTATAATTCCCCTGTGGGGCATCTGGCTTTTATAGCTCCTGGGGATCAACATAATAGCCTTTCTTCTGTTTATGGTAAGAAAGTGAGCCCTGGCTTGCTGAGATGATGGCTCAGCGGGCAAAGGCACTTGCTACCAAGCCAGATGACCTCAGTTCAGTGCCTGGGACCCACCTTCCCTATAGAAGGAGAAAACCAAATACTCCAGGTTATCTTTTGATCTCCACATGTATGTCATGACAAGTGTGAACATGAGCATGCAAACATACATATGCACACCCAATCGATGTAATAAAGTTAAAAAGAAATTGAGCCGTGACGTCCGCAGACATAACTTTTAAACAAAAGCCAACTGTGTAACTTGGAGAAGTCTTAAATGACCGCCAGCCAGATGACACACTCCTTACAGAAGGAGTCCTCTGAGCTTACTATTTTAATATTGTGCTATAGCAAATGTCTATCTTTCCAGCCTGGGTATCTTTGAGAAAGAGAATGGTCAAATATTGTCAGTTCTCTGGGTCAGGAATCTATAGACTATTTTTATTGCTAGGGAAATGATTTTTTTTAACAGTTATTCAGTGGACACCCATCATCTCTTTCCAGAGAGCAAAATGAACCCAAGGCCAGGGAGGGACAGACTCCTGCTCCCTCGTAATTCCCACTTCTTGCTCTCCAACTTCCAGAGTGGAGACTCTAAGCTTTAGCCTGCACTGCTTCGAAAGCTACTACTCGAAAATGAAGATGAAATGTTAGTAGCGTTCTCACTTAGCCACGGGAGGACCGGCTCAGCTGTTTGCAATCCTGTCGGAAGCAATAGGGTTGGTCCACACCGCGTTCCTTAATGGCGTATATGTAATTTATGATCACTGACACCATGAAAGAGCTAGGGTGATTATAGCCAGGATACAGATCATTTGTACTCCCTGTTGGTTCCACTTTAATCTCTTAAGTTTTTTTGCAGAGGCATAGAAAACGTGGATCATAATGGGTAGCTTATGATAGCAGTTAGGGTTACATGATTGTTTTTATAGAGAACAGAATAAGCCAAACATCTTTGTGGGCATAATAGAGATGTGTTCAACAGAGGCCCCGGGAGACTCACAGAGAGAATGTTGTAGCATGTTTATCTGTCTCTGGCTTGTCTCCAGTGTCTTCCACTACTGCTTCATTCTCTATCCCATTTCTAGAAGGTCTTCTTCAGCTACTGGCCAGTTTGCCCAATGCAAGATATTTCTCCAGTGTCAATTACAGTTTTGAATTTTTGTTTTATTTTTATTTATTTATTTTTAAGATTTATTTATTATTACATGTAAGTACATTGTAGCTGTCTTCAGACACCCCAGAAAGAGGGTGTCAGATCTCATTATGGATGGTTGTGAGCCACCATGTGGTTGCTGGGATTTGAACTCAGGACCTTTGGAATAGCAGTAAGTGCTCTTAAGTGCTGAGCCATTTCTCCAGCCCCAGCTGCATTTTCGAAAGGCAGTCACTAGGGTCTGAGGCTATCTCTCAGTGGCAGAGGGCTTGTCAGACATTCACAAGGCTCTGAGCCTCACCCCAAATGGTGGTTTTCTTTCCAAGGGAAAATAGTAATTGCAGCATGACCGTTAGAGACAGTTGGGGTTGTTTTTATTGATACTGTTATATTTTATAGGTGTGTGCATGACTATGTACATGGATTTATGTACCTAGGTCTGCTTGCCTATTCGTGTGCATGTGGAGGCCAGAGGTCTCGTCTGGTGTTCTTTACCTTACTGACTGACTGACTAATTCATTGGATAGGGTCTCTCAGTGAACCTGAAGTTCATTGTTTCAACAAGCCCCTGGGAACTGCCTATCTGGGACTCCTAAAGCTGGGATTATAGACATGTATTCCTGTGCTTCTGTTACTGTGATTAGCTTTTACCTGAGTTCTGGGGATATGAACTCAGGTCTTCATGCTTATAGACCAACCAGTTTCTTCACAGAGCCACCTTCCCAGACCCTTAATTATTCATATTGACTATATGAATATTTGACAAGGATAGTCCAATTTAGTCTCAAATACACAATCTTCTTTGCTTCTTCTGCCTCTTAACTGCTAGCATTACAAGCACGCATCACAGCACCCAATTAAAAATAATTTATTATTATTGTGTGTATGTGAATCTGTGGGTGTGTGTGTGTACTACAGCCCATGTGTAGAGGTCAGAATACAACTCTGTGGGGTCAGTTCTCTCCTCCTATCTTTATGCAGGTTCTGGGCACTAAACTTATGTTAGCATGCTTGTTTTGCAAGCTCTAGCTCGCCAGTCCCACACCTGGTGTAATTGTATTTTAAAGAAATTTCAAGGAATTGGAGGCCTGCTTCCTCTCTACACACAGTTGCATCTTGGATCCCAGTTTTCTTTCTGGAACCTAATTCTAAATGTAGATAGATCCCCTCTCCAATTCCTCATCTTTCTGATTGCTCTTCACCCACTTGGAGCCTCTTACTGTCACTTGTTTGCTTGGGACACTTCAGGCTTCTAAATGTGAGCAGTCTCTGTAGATAGTTTCTGCGGGTGCTTACTGTGTGCTCTGGGGATCTTGGACAATAAGCCTTTCATAGCTGCCACTTAGCTTTCTTTCTTTGACTTTGGCACCTCTGCCTGTCTCGTTCTTGGATTTTTTTTTCACTGTTTGATGCAGGGTTCCCACAGTGTGGTGGCTTTTCTTTCCCACGACGCCCATGAATTTGTGGATGTGGAGGTAAAAGTTCATTGGAGAGAAGCTTCAGTGTGTTTCTCTTCGATGTTTTGGGGCTATGAAAAAATAAGGAAAGATTATGTCTCATATCTAGAAGGGATGAATGTGAATAAGAACTTCAAAGGAGAAACATGAATCCACTGACTTTCGGCATTTCTTTCAGGGAACAGAGAATGCCGAGCAGATGTTTGCTCTAACCTTTGAGACTTTGCCGTCCCTTACAATTTCACATAAGTCAGACTCTCCCCTTTTACTCCTGACTAAAATGATGTAAGAGACAGCAATGTCAATAGTGAGAGGCAGGAGGATAGATGGGATGTTTTGAAGTGCTGTGTTATGACTAGGTTTTGGAGCCTTTAATTGCAAGGGTCTGGTGCCCTACTCTTTAGTCTCTCCAAACAACCCATAGCTCTTCCATCTGTTTCCTGAGTCCCAACAAGGCTGATTCATTGATGACCTCCACACTTACCCAATGTCCTTTCCCAACTCTAGCTCTTGGTGTGAGGTGAGGTATGGACTGAGCAGGGTACAGATTACTTTGTTACTATTATGTGTTCCAGAATCAGATAGCTGTTATTTTTTATATCTACTTATCTACCTATCTATCTATCTATCTATCTATCTATCTATCTATCTATCTATCTATCTATCTAGATATTGAGATATCGAGATATCTAGATAGCGAAATATCTATAGTTATCTATAGGTATCATCACAGCATTTTATGTAGAGAACTTAGGTGCCTGCGGATTTTGGTATTAGTAGCTGGGCACCTTAAAACCAATTTCTTGCTGACATTGAGAAAAAATTACAAAGCTTGTCAACTCCATAGTCTGGAGTCATGTTCTTTCTCTCCCTTAAGTCATGTTCTACCATAGGATTTACACTTAACTGCTCCAAAGAAGGGAGTGAAGAGATCGACACTTTGTGAAGGACAAATTGTTTCCCCTGTGTGGGAAACAAGCTGCCTATTTCAGGTTAAGGTAGAAAGGAAGCAGGCTTTGATCATGACTTCTCTTGTTATGGTCAGAGAAAGAAGGTAGAAAGCATATCAGCTATATGGAAGAAAAGAATCTGAAAACAGAGGACCACCCCATAAGATATACCCCAGGTCTTCCCGCCTTAACAGCAGATCTGGGGCTTCTGAGCAATGGTGGACAGTCGGAGAGCCAGAGCTGCATTCTTGGTACCTTAATGTCTTCTGTCATATGGAAAGGGGATGCAGGTTGTAGGGTGCAGTATAGAGAGCTGTTACGAACACTCCCAGGGCATCTCTAAGGGGCATCGCTATCACAGCAATGAAGTGCCCTTGCTGTTCATGGATATTAGATTTGTGAGAGTCAAGGAAGGCCAGAATTTGCAGATTAGTATTATATTCTTTCTGTTCCAAGGGAGAACACACACTGTGAAGCCAACCACCATAGTCATGGGCATCATATGCCTGTAGGGTGCCCAGCAACCTAGAAGACAAATGCCACAAGGTCAAAGAGATTTTAAACAAGGACAAAGAAATATGAGCATGAGTCCAGTACATCCCTTTTCCTCCAAAGCTACCCCAGCCCTTACACCTCATAGGGATATGGATGCCAGATGCAGATGGGAGCATGGAAAAGATCTGAATTGAACTGAGCTCTCTGTTTAAGTCCTTTGGAGTGGACTGTGTGTAGTAGCTAGGACTGTGTTTACTTCTTCCAATCCCAGTGTGGTTGAGAGCCTCTGAGAGCTATAGGAAATGCTTGCACCTTCCTTTGTATCTTATTTCCTTTTGTATAAAATACTGATTTGTCAGACACACTTGTACAATTTCCTCTAGTTTTCGATGTCCAACTTCAGTGCAAAAATTTCCTACACAGTATCTACAGGTAGTAATTCAAGAATTCCAGCCCCGAAGAACAGTAGAGCAGCCATGCATGCCCCTTTGACCATGCTACTGTAGGACGGTTTATTTCACTTTGTTTCTGGTACCAACTGATGGTCATAAGTGAGCGCGTCCTTAGACATGAGAAAGTTCTCCAGAGAATTCATTTTACTTCGGGAGATAAGCCTACATTTTCACAATGTGTGTTTAAAAAGAAAGGTGAGAAGGAAGAAGAGAATGTCATCTTGTCATGCTGTCCTACAGAGGTCAGTTTGTCACGCTGTCCTACAGAGGTCAGTGCCTTCAGTCTGGATGTGAGGGACCAATTTTCTTGGGCCACACATCTTTTGGTGTTGAGTGATCATTTTTCTTGGGGAACCCTAATTGATACAGCAGTAACATGACATTTGCCCTATCCTCCCCCATGAGTAGGTAGTAAAGACATATGACATTAAAAACCTTTCACAAAACAAGTTTTAGATAAAAATGCATTTCTGAACTTTTAAATTTATTCAACACTGTCAAGTTTTTTTCACTTATTTCAATTGTTAATTTTTTTCCTGTCTCACATTTAAAATCATTCATGACATTTCATTTTTTTTGTGTGTTGTGTATGTATGTACTATGTGTATGAATGTGCATGTATGTGTATGTACTTGCTTGCTTGCGCGTGTGCGTGCGTGTGTGTGTGTGTGTGTGTGTGTATGTGTGTGCTTGCATAAATGTGCTCCTGCACACACACACACACACACATCAGAGGATATTGTCATCTTGATTTGTTACTCTCCATTTTAGTTCTTTAACACAGGATCTCTTACTGAACCAGGAATCAGGCTGGTGATAACCTCTGCCAACTATTACCGTTATAGGTTTGTGTGTGGTTATGCCCGATGTTTTTACGTGGGTACCGGGGATGGAACTCAGGTCCTCATGTTGGAATAGGAAGCATGCTTACCCCCTGAGCCAGCTGCTGAATGTCCAGTTACAACTTTTCTAGATGTATTGCTGGAGTTTTGATGTTTTCTATGGATGATAATCAGGATACCTATGTTTATTAGTATCCTTCTAGGAAGCCTCTTAGTTATTTTATTTTCCCCTCCTTCATGCTGTGTGTTTCTTATCATCCGAGTTTCTTTCATTATGTGGTAGCAGATAAGTCTGGGAGTATAGCTTGATGCTCTAACAAACACCTGTGCTTGACACGTCTGAGATCCACATTTGACTGGATTCGCTGGGCCTAAAAGTTAGATCAAGTACGAGGCTCTTGGATCTCAGTCCAGTCCCTCTCTTTCCTTCCTTACCCTGAGAAGCTAATGCAATGCTCTTCTAGTTCATTAGCTCCTCAGGCACATTAATTAAGACTCTTAATTAATTAGCTAAGAGATTCATTAATTATTAAAGAGACTACCTACAGACTGAAATGTGATCTCTTCTTTCTCTGGTGGGTGATGTTTCCAAGAAAGATGGGGAGGCATAGCAGGCAGGCAGAAGAACAAGCCAAGAGCAAAAGAAACCAGGAAGTAAACCTTAAGATGAAACACTTCTGTCCTCTCCCCAAAGCCTGTGACAAATGCAGGGCTGCTGCAGTATAGTGGGCAGGATGAATCCCAAGCTGTACTTCTCAGTAGCTCAGTCTCCCATCTCAAAGGCCATGGAAGACATACATACCTTGTGACCGAACATACCTGGGATGTTTGCTGGGATCCTGGGATGCACTTACAATTTCTTCATAGAATTCTGGAATTTGGATGCTGCTTTGAAATCTTTACTCTGTGGTGGAATCAGATCACAACCTGAATCTGAAGGGACAATACTGAACTCAGGAAAGGCCTTCTGGGATAGCTCCGAGGACAGACGGACACACATGGTAGGCCCAGAATACTGAGTATTTCAATCCTCAGACAGTATGCATGTATAATTTCTATTTTTTTGAACAAAAATTATCTGACCTATCCTTTCACTTTTCCTTAGAAATCTATTGTTAGCTTCCACTGTTTGCAGAATGACTTTCCAACTGAGAAAAGAGAGGAAGAGAGGGAGCGAGGAAGGAAGGGACGGAGGGGTGAAACCAGGCTGGGGAAGGGAAACTGCTTGCTGCCTGTGGTGGTGGTGGTGGTGGTGGTGGTGGTGGTGGTGGTGGTGGTGGTAAGGTGGGAGATGGAAGAGGCTTCTTTTTTAAACGCAAAACTGTATCATCAACTGAGAAAAATGAAGTGCTTAAACCAGTTGTCCTTCTGATGAGCCGTGGGGTATCATAAAAGTTTGTTTTAAAAGGGACTCAACAGGGAGAGGGAAGAAAATCACGAAGGCAGTGGGTCTGACGCCTCCAGAGAGAAAATGCCTGCAGATTGAGAGGAAGGCTGTGAATATGTGAACTGATCTTCAATTGGAACACCAGGCAAATAAAAAGGGAAACGTGTCAGCGATAGTTCAGATAGGAAACACCACTTTACAGAGTCAGAGGCCAATGGTCCAGCTACAGATTAGAAGATCTCTGTCTTGGTAAATCAGTGACGACCTTTGAGAAGACCATTTTTAAGCGTCTAACAAAATACCCTCAAGTAAGGCAAATGTTACAGTGTACAGTTGTGCCATGTTTGAGGAGCATCCCATGAAATTAAAGCAGGGCAACAGCAATTGTTATCTGAAGGCTATTTGATATACATGTCTGTATCAATAGCTACACCACCTATATCTATCTATAAAAACATACCGAATGAAATAATGGACAAAAGGAGCAACATTTATTTACATCAGTATTGTCTGGGACATATAAGCATGTTATACAGTCATGAAGAGGTACAATGGAGGAAAGACAGTAACTAAAAAGGAAATTGTCATGAAAGCTGTTTTTTAAAAAATAAATGGAAGGTCTTTCTTTCTTTCTTTCTTTCTTTCTCTCTCTCTCTCTCTCTCTCTCTCTCTCTCTTTCTTTCTTTCTTTCTTTCTTCTTTCTTTCTTTCTTTCTTTCTTTCTTTCTTTCTTTCTTTCTTTTGTTCTTTCTTTCTTTCTTCCTTTAAAAAAAAAACAGTTTCCATTTGGACCATGAATGTGCTGTTTCTGAAGATCTCAAATAGGACCTTCAAAAATATTAGTTCTATAATTATTTTATTTTTTGAGATAGGAGTCTTAATATGTAGCCCAGGTTGGCCTGCAACTCTGTTATCCTCCTGCCTCAGCCTCCTTAGTGCTGAGATTATAAGTACTGGATGATTGTGCTTTTTCAACTGAGTGTAGCTCATTATAAAGTATCTCAGGAGAACAACTAAAACCTTCTTACCTCCCTTTCTCCCTCCCTTCCTCCCTCCCTCTCTCCCCTTCCCTCCCTCCCTCTCTTCTTCTCTCCCTCCCTCTCTCTTTTCTTCTCTCTTGCCTTTTGATAGGAGGACAAAGATGATGGCCTATCTCAAATGAAGGTGACACATATTTGACCTCAGTTAGTGTAGTGGAGTGGTTCTGGATGTGATTGGCCTGACACTCTGCCTATTTATGTGGAATTGTTATTGACAGAATTTGGTCTGCGACTGTCTTCTAAGGGAACCTAATACGTGTCTTTTGTTACCAAAGTGGCTTTTTCAGCACACTGTACATATGCCAGATTTGAAACTATTTACACCAGAGAAGTGAAACCAAGAATCCTATCCTGTTTTTCATTATGTAAACAACCTTAGAGGTTTAAAACAATTTACTTCTATAATGGGCCTAATGTTTATAAAGCACATACTAAAGCAAAGCCTAAGTCTCTTTATGCTATTGGACAAAGAACAGATTCTTTCCAGGATCATCTTGGAACTGAGTGTGTGTCTGCAGCCACAGTGGCTTGAAGAGCCAACAGGCTGATAAGTACCTGGGAAGGAGAACTTGGTAATTTCCAGGGATCTGAATTTTTTTAAATTTTAGAATGTTTTATTCTCTATGATCTATCACTGAAGTATTAAGTGTGGATACACAATATACATATATACATATGCAAATATATGCATATAAACATTCCTAGATTGACTCATCTATACGCTTGTCTATACATACTGACTATAAAGTTAACTTGAAGAATTGCTTGTTCATAAAAGACAGAACAGACTGAGAAGATGCACATCTTTTCTTTCCTGCTATTAATGTCTAAATATGAGTTACCACTGGATTCTTGTTGTAGTTACTTTTCTATTGCTGTGAGAAAACACCATGTTATGGACTGCTACCAAACATGGACACCAGAGCTGCTTTTATTTCATTGAAAACATTACCTATTGCAGAGGGCATGTAACCGACCATCTTAAAGGCATGAATGGGAAGAGTCGCTGCTCCTTATGTCAGTGTCCTTTTCACCATTTCAGTGTTGGGGACAGAAAGCAGAGTCTTCCACGTGGGAGGGAAGAGGTCTGCCACTGGCTTCCAGCCCCAGCTTTTGGCTTTCTTACTGTGTAATATGCTAGATTTGAACTCAGCGTATAACCCAGACTAGCCTCAAATTCTCTTCTCATTTTCTACCTTCTGGGAATACAAGCACACTTCATCATGTTCTGCTTAATGTTTTAAAAATGTCTACTTTAATCTTTGTTCCTTCCTGTAGATTTTTGAACTACCAGCTAGTAATCTTATTAATTCAGTGGTTATTATTCAATAACCATGCTCTCCAAGTGTCAGATTATAACAACATAACGATAAGGATGATAATGTATGAAGTAGAGGAGAGGAAGTGGAAAGTGTTTTTCATAAAAATCAGGAGCCTTACAAGAATGAAGAATTAGACACTTTCCTAAGAGGTGGATGGAAGGATTGCCTGTTTAATCCTGTCTTGGCATTAACTACAAATAGGGGGAAATTGTGGCATTCTCAATTTTAAACTATTACCAGCAAAGGAATCTCACAGATGGGCCTGCCGGCATTTCTTTTAATTGATTCTGTGTAAAGCTACTTCAGTTATTTATTGGTTTAATCTACATTTGTTTGAAGTCTCTCTCTTGACCCTTAATGTGCTGCCTTGTGGGGCTGAGGTGAGCATGGAGGGAAGCCAGTGGTTGAGGAACTAGAAGAAGTCGTCTTGAACCTCAACTTCCATGTGTCTGTTGAGCCTTCCCAAGAGAGATGCTCACTACCCTGCCAACACTAATGCTCCCTTCCTCCTGCCCCTCAGTTGGCCCTCCCCTCTCATCTTCTGTGGATGTGTTTGCCTCTCTTTGGAAGGAAGCCAAAGATAACTCCATTTTTCTTTACCTAAATGGAATGGCCAACCTTCTTTGAAACTCAATCCAGAGAAGAAGTAATGTATGAACTGGTTTGGGATAAACCTTTCTGTCCTTTCTCCCTTCTCACCCCCTTCAAGCTATTTGTAGAGCTTATTCCTTCTTAATATCATGCCAGTCCAAATGTTTTGCTTTGCTTCCTAGACTCAGGAAAGCTTTCTCAACAATAAAGGCCAGGTTGGTGGTCTTCCTGCCACCCACAAAATGGTAGACCCGGGGCTTCTATCCTGTTTGGGGGTTAGAAATTCCATTGGAAATGTGATGAAAACCTTGGAGTCTCTTTGACAAAGATGTACCAACTTTAGAATTCTGCCTCCTAACATATTGTCACTTTCAGGCATTCACAGTGAAGGGAAAACCTTTGGTGGAACCCTGGAGAATTCCTAGCATATATGGAATAGCCAAATTGGCCAGGAAGGAATCAAGAACTGAACTGGCTCAGGCCCCTCACAGGCTGGAGATGTTGCAGAGAGATTGTAGGTGTCCTACCTTTTAGGCATGATTTAAAATATTAGCTTTTCTCTTTAAGAAAATCCATCTAATGACAATAGTTGAAACTTGAGAATATATATACTGTAGTGCTACAGTTCTATAACCCTGGAATTTCTCCTGTACATAAACACAACGTGACAAGCAAAGATAACATCCGTATATACACCTCTATGGTTTAAAAACATGACCTACAGATTTAAGATCTCAGCATTTTGCTTCTTTCTCTATGGCAACACTACAAATTCATATTGGTAGGGAGTGAATTTTACTGTTTGGGTGAAATTTCCTTGCTGACTGCTTAGATGGATTCTCTGTTACTTCTCCAAAGTTACTCAGTGCTTTGGTAAATCTTTATTGTGTTCCTTTTGTGAGGCTCTTGTGCTTTTGAGTACTCAAAAAACTGAGATGTGATCCCCCTGCTCCACCTCGTGTGTGTGTGTGTGTGTGTGTGTGTGTGTGTGTGTGTGTGTGTGTGTGTGTGTAAACAAGAACTATTTGCATTTGAACTTAGCATTTTGTTACCAATATATGGGACTTCCTTTCTTCCTATTAAGCTCCACCTCTTATTCAGTTGCTTCTGTGTAAACATGAAGCATATAAGGTGCTATTGCTGTGCCAGAACTAAGGATTTCTTTGGAATGATGTCTTGAGTTTTCCTTTTTATTCTCTATGAAATGACCAGTTGTAATTTCTTAGTTTTCCAAAAGAGAAGCCCATAGTCCTTAAAAGAATAATCCTGAGAGAATTTCCAATGAAAAAGAAACCCTAGATTAGGGTTTAAATCGGTTTCCTGCTTATCACTACCATGGTTCTGTACTGAACCACACTCATTCAGTCATGGACCTGGCCCTTGACATGCTAAGTGTGTGGCCTACTACTACACATGGCTAGTGAGTGGCCTGTGTCAGTCTTGCATGTGTTGATATCTCATACCAGTTTATACCCCATTTAATCCCATAGAATGAACCTTTTGGGTATTATTTCCCAGCATTTCCCAAGCCTTTCTAGTCCTTGAACTCCTTCTCCATATGATGCAGAGATTTAATATCTTGCCACATGGAAACCAGTTTGTGACATGGAACACTTGTAGCCATGTGCTACTGCGGTTGGTTCTTAGAACTCACACTCATTCCCACTCCAGGCAAAATGGATGGAGAGGAGAGGAGTGCTTGGATCTTCTTCTAAGGAACTTTAGTGTGTGACATGGCGGAGCATTGGTTTCAGATGTTCCAGTATATGAAATGGCTCTGAACTTTTTGTGTTTAATTCACTAATGATGTTTACAGTTTGGAAGAGATTTTCTGAAGGTACAACTTTTCAGATGATGTCATTGATATACAAAATACCATTCTAAGGGCAAAGATCTGGACTTTTAAAAATCAATATATGAAGTTCAAATTCCAGTATTTTTAAATGACTGGGGCAGCAGGTAGATGTGTATATGATTTTACATGTAAGAGAAAATTTTAGTTTTTATTAATTTTGCAGTTGGCAACTGTAGGAGTAAAACAGAATTGTACCCATTACACCCCCCTGGGAGGATGATTTTTTTTATTCTTTGACTTCCTTTTTAATAAGGTGAATTTATGCAACCGATGGACAAATTGAAAGCATTCTTCAGAACTTTATAATTCATCTCCTTTTACATTTCCAAGAATTTTGAGATTTACCTGATATCTCAAAGTGACTCACTGTACGAGGCTTGTCCAAACACACGGAATAGTTATATGAGCACCTTTTCTATAGCCCTTGTGTAATTGTACTTGTGTGGATAGCAGCCTTTAACCTTTTCTGATTTGAAAGGTCTTGTATGAGATCCTTTTATCTCCTCAGCAGGATAGATAGAGCCCAAGTCAATGCAAGAAGCCCAAGACACCATGCTTCGATCAATTGTCATTGATTGAGAAGACTTAGTTTTAGTGCTGTGTAACAGGTACCAGGAGGGATGCAGGAAGGAGAAGCCATGATTTCTATTTTTGAAGAACAATACTGTTTAGAGAGTAGTTGAAACCTGTATGTTATGACATGGTTTTATAACAAAAGCTCATTTAAGTAAATTCTAATAGGGCTGCTGAAGGGTTAGGCCAAGGACATTTGTTCTATTGATTTTTCAGGAGACAGCTGATCAGTAGCAAGACAGGAAAGATAGCAAGCTGGAGAGCAGGGGAGGTTAATCAGGTGAGCCTGTGTTCCTAAGGATGAGGGAAGGTGCAGTAGTAACAGTCCATAAACTATTAAGTCTTCCTTTACTGTAACAGACTACCCGAGTTAGCCAACTTATAAAGACAAAAGGTGCATTTTGACTCACAGTTTTAGAGGTTTCACTCCCTGATCAAAATCTTTGCCAAAGTTCTTTTGAGAGACATCTGTAGTCCAAAGTATAGCGAGTGATGAGGTTCTCAGTAAGGGCAGGGGAAATGCCACAAAGGACCAGTTTTCTAAAGATTTATAAAATATAGAGTATAACGAACAGCAGGTAGGTAGATAGCAGAACTGGGTCTGATGTGATGGACGGCTCAGTGGGTAAGGAAACTTGCAGCAAGCTGGACATCTCAGATTTAACCCTCAGAGCTCTTGTCAAAAGACGGGTGCCTTGGCATGCATCTGCAACCTTGTGAGTGGGGGGGCAGGTGGACACAGGAGAATTGACCATGATGTCATACTTCTCCCCCATCCCGCTCTCATGCCAGCTGGCTTAGAGATGGAAGAGTAGCAGCGGCAGCAAGAGAGACTCTGGGAAGAGATGACTAAGGTTGTCCTTAGAGCTCCTCACATTCACAACCCTTACCCCCAGCGACATTTAAGAAGCAGATTAACAGCCTCATTTGGGGGAGAAAACTAGTTATTAGTGATATTGGGGGGCTGGTAGCGTTATATGATGAAAATGACTATGAAACCATTAAAGTTGCCATACTGGGTTCAATGCATGGCTTTCATGTTTAACCTCAATGAGAAGGGATGCTGAATAGTATTGAGAAAGAAACTTCAGCAATTTCCTTTTAATCTCTTAATTTTCTGTGGATTCTGATTTTTTGAAAATCCATTTGTATAAGGAAATGTAAATATCATGTTGCAGATCTTTGACATGGTAAATTTTACGCAGTTTAGCATACCTTTGTAACGTTTCACAGTAGGTGGTAAGTAGGTGCTCTATGATTGAGTTCTAGTATTTATCTTGCAAAAGAAAAAGCAAGTCAGTAAAAAGTGTTTTTTTTTTTTTTTTCTTTTCTGGCATAGGACACAAAACCGCTACAATTATTTGTGGATAATTTTTTATGACTCATGTTAGTAACTATTATGCATTTAAAAGAACAATGTCAAATCAACATGAGAAAAAACAGACTCCCTGCTACCCACATCAGGGATATTCTTCTTGTCTAAAGAATACCTACTTCTGTTCAGAGTTTGGCATTTATAATGAACAAGGTCCTTTCATATCTTGAAAGAAAAACATAAATACATTGAGAACCAAACAAATCACCCTGATTAAGGGTCTATGCATTTAGATCAATCCAAAAAGAAGGAATAATTGATATTGAAAACATTAAAGAACCTGCTTGGGTTTTATTTGTGGTGTGGTGGGAGTGAGAACCAGGTACATCAAATTGCTACCTCAGAATGAGGAGAACAATTCTTAGCTTTCTGCTGGAAAACAAAGCAATTGACTGTTAAAAAAGACTTGTTTTGAAAGCGAGTACTGACGACATGCCAAGGAACATTAAGCTCTCGGATCTGTTCACTAAGCACAGGGTGCAAAGTCAGTGACCCCCTCCTTACTGAAGATTGGGCTTTGCCAAAGGCAGTGTTTGTTTTGTTTCCCTGGGTTATTTGTGACAATGCTGTCTTGCCCTGGAAATCATGGACTTGGGAAAGGCATGAATTTGTGTCCACCTGAATCTTTGAATGACCTTGCGGGTTCTTGTCCTTTGGGATATACGCGTGACAGAATGTCTACCTGTTTCTCAGAGTACCAACCTTCCTCTTCTTCTTATGAGATTTGATAGGAAGCCGGTACACACTTACTCCTCTGGTAGTCTACTATCAAAGGCTGCCTTTAGACCACCTTATTCTTGACCACCTCAGTGATGGCTTTGAATGCTGTTTTCCTCCATGAAATTAAGAACTGTAAAAACTAACTGGGGATCTGCACTGGGTTGCGCAGGCAATTCCAGAATCTTGGACATGGATTCCAGAGCTGCCTCAGATCCTCTGTGGTTAGCTTTCTTTCCCCCTGAGACCGGGTCTCCATGGCCATGTGAAGCATCTGGCACTCCCGCACCCTTGGTTTTCCACCATAACCTCACAGTCACCTCCTCTGTACTCTCCTCCTCTGCTTTCCTTGCCTTTGTCTATTCCTCATCAGTGAATCTGATTTCCTCCACATTTTACATTCCCAAAGAGTAGAGTTCCAGGAAAGGAAAGGGAGAAAAAGGGGAGCAGGGCTGGGATGAGAGGTAGGGGGTGGGAATGGGACTTCGCAATCTCTACTCCATGTTAGTTGTTTGTTTACTAAGAGTCATTGAAGAATGTTGCTTCCTTGTTTGGGGCCTGTGGTGGTTTGAATATGTTTGGCTCAGGAAGTGACACTATGTGGGTGTGTGGCCTTGTTGGAGGAAGTGTGCCATCCTGGGCATTGGCTTTAAGTCCCTCATCTTAGCGTCCTGGAAGCCAGTCTTCTCTTAGTGGCCTTCAGATGAAGATGTAGAACTCCCAGCTCCTCCTGCACCGTGATGCTGCCATGTTCCCGCCTTGATGATAATGGACTGAACCTCTGAACCTGTAAGCCAGCCCCAATTAAATGTTGACCATATAAGGATTGCCTTGGTCATGGTGTCTGTTTACAGCAGTAAAAACCCCAACTAAGACAGGGCCTTATCATAGAACAGCTTATCAGGGACATCTCTCTCTTTGGAGTCCTCTGCTATTTGCAGAAGATAGCATTCCACAGCCCTGAAGATAGAGAGGGGCATTTTGCCGGGGGTGGGGGGGTGAGGGGGTGGGAGAGTAGGGAGGGTAGGGGGTGGGGGTGGAATCTCTCTATGTGTCAGAGCATCACCAAACACTGAAATAAACTTCCCCCTTCAACTGCAGCTTAGGACGCCCCTCCCCCCCACCCCTTTTTTTTTTGCCTGTCCAGTAGCTGGCTATGTTTCTCAGCATAGCAGTGACAAACCTGTCCTGTGGGTATCTGGCCTCCCCTTCTCATTTCCCTGTTCCTATTGCTGAGGCTCCTTGTGAGGGATTCACAGGGAACTCTTTGATGCTGCCCCCAGCTGTCTTCCTCCAAGTAGTTCACAGAGTCAGTTAGAGCTGAATCTTTAAGTCAGAGAAGGAAGTGCTTTCTAGTAAGTGCTTGTATTGCTTGAAAGCATTTGCTCGTGCCATCTTCATTGTATTCCTTAGTCATTAGGGTCACGTCACGTGCTCTTTTCTCAAACACCAGCATGGGGAACCAACGATGAAATTGCATTTCTTTGAATTAGAGCACAGATGATTATGGGAAGGAGAAAGACATTACAAGAGAAATGTTCATCTTTATGTTTGAATAAATGAAGCACACTTCCCAGCCTCCGAGGCGGTTAGAGCGTTTATAAGATATGGCAGGGCCATTTACCACAATGCTTGGGTCTTGTCTCAGAATGTGTGTACAAGTACTTTGAGTCATTCAGCCTAAGTATAGAAACCGTCCAGAAAGTATGGCACACATTTCCGGGGGTGGGGGTGGGGCAGGTGAATGCAGCACCACTCATGGCTTTGGCTGTATCTCAGGGCTGGGACACACGAGGCCATTAATACTCAGTTTGTTGAAATAGTCTACGCAGAGGCCAACGCCCTAGTCTGCTTTTTAATTCTTGGCCCACCTTGGTAGCGCTGGAATGGCTTTGTAGGTAGGGATATAAGATCAAAACACAAGTCCAGGAGCAAGAACCATTGCTTGCTTGAGTTTTTTATTTGGCTTCATATAGCTTGGCTTCACTAGGTCTGTGCTTGGCTCCCAGACCTTATGCAGTGACCTGCCTCGTGTTATCCTGTAGTCTCAGTTTTGGTCCTGCCTCCTTGACTGGAGTTTAAGTGACAGGAGTCACTTAAAGGTGAAGTGGAATGATGCAGCTAAATGACTTCATATGAAGGTTTTTATGGGACATTGGAGTTGACAGTTTGCAGGTGTTAAAAACAAAACCAGTTGGGTTTTTAATGCACTGTGCAGATAGGGGGGTAGCAGTGCTGTGTGCTTTCTTATCCTTTCTCTTCCTTCACAGCCATCTGCTAGGTTATCCATGCTTTTATTACCATGTCAGCTACGAGGCATGGCTATAGAGCTTTTCTTTTTATTGTTCCGTCATCTCTCCTGCCTTCTTTTACCTCCTCACATCTTATTTGTTTGCAGGAAGAGTTCATGGCTTCTCCAAGCTTACTGTCTTTGAGAATTCCAGCAAGAGTAGTCCTTGAATGTGTGTTCCTCAAAGATTTTAGATAAATAAAGGAATAAATGTTTGGAATCCATATCAAATATTAACTTAGTAAAGATGAGCTGGTCACTTGCTAAAGGGCGCTTTCTCCAGCATCCGCCTTCATCCATATAATAACTGTATTAGATAATCATGATGTTCCCTTGTTCCTGTTGTGTGTGTATGTGTACTGTAGGAAGCCACAAGTTGAGTGAAGTCTTGCATGGATGTTGTTGACGTGGGCACAGCTGTGTCAAGGACCTCAAAAACTTAGACACGCTTCCCCCGCCTCAGTTAACTAGGGGAATGACAAAGCTTGCCCGCTTGCCCTACTGGTGTGAGTGTGTGTGGTTTATACAGTTTACAGTGTGTGCACAAGACATCCGCCATAGCTTTCCCCTCTGGATATTTATGGCCTGGAGACTGTTCCCCAATAGAGACAGCTAAACCTGTCTCCTTAATCTAGCTGTATACCACCATAAGCCCTGCCTCGCTTTTTCTGGGTGAAATAACCCTTCCTCCCTGTTCAAATATATACAGTAACCTGCCTCTTTGTTCAACTGTGTTTAGTAACTCTGTCTCCCTGTTCAACTGTATGTAACAACTGTCTCTCTGTTCAACTGTTTGTGATAAACATGAGTGTCTGGGCTGCTGAGTTTTCTCCATAAGACTTCAGTCCACCTGATCTATTTCTGTGTCTCTCTGTGTTTCTCTTTTCCTCATTTCTTCATCTCCCAGTAGGCCAAGTCCCCGAGAACCAAGCAAGGAGTTTGCAGTGTAAGATACATGTGGGGTTGTGGATGCCATGGCTTGTGTGTGCAGTTTGTTTCTTCAGTCTCTGTATGGAAGTTGCAGGGATAAAATTCAGCTTATCAAGGTAACAAAGCAAATTGGTTTGTTTGTTTGCTTTTGTGTTTTTACTTGCTGAGCCATCTTACAAGTCCAATTGTTCTTAGTTTTTAAACATGAGAACTATGGTTTAGAGAGCCCCCCCTTTTTTTTTACAGATTCCTGGAAACAAAGTCAGTGAAACTCATTAAGACAATGCCCCTGTAGACATGCCTATAGGTCAATTAATCTAGATATCTGCTCACTGAGACAGAATATCCTGGGTCCAACCATTTTTCCTGACACCTTCAATGCTCCATTCCTTCACAAAGGCCTTGCTTTCTCTGAAGAGTCTTATTTTCTATTTAAACTTGTCAATGCTCAAGGTTTTCTTCTAGTTTGGAACTATCTCCAATACTATTTGTACCAGCTCAGTTCAGAATGCAAGTACACACACAGAGGGACAGTCCCAGTGAGCCCTGCCCAATTTGCAGCTGCACCTCTAGTGCTAGTAGGTTCTACTGACTGTACTCACCGAATAAGTGACTACATTAGCTTTCCTCCTAAGCAATTTTACTGGACAACACTGGCACTAGCAAAATTAGAAACTAATTCTTACTGCCTTAGTTAGGTTTTTATTGCTGTGAAGAGACACCATGACCAAGGCAACTCTTATAAAAGCAAACATTTAACTGGAACCGGCTTATAGTTTCAGAGATGACCGAGAAGCTGGAAGTAATGTATGGAGGAAGCTAGCAGTTCTAGGATAGGCGGGGAACCTGACAGGTGGACAGCTAAGTACAGCCATCACTGCAGGGATGCTGACTCTGCTACATAGATTCACACGGTGCCCAGAGTAACTGTTCAGTATTAAATGCAATGACTATTTCCTGTATCCCAGGAAGTGATATGGGAGAGTAGGAAAACAAGGAAGTATCACGGAAGTAATATTTGGAAACCGTTGGCTTTGCTCACCTCCTGGAGCGAAGTACTATCCTGATGTAGAAAATTTAAGGATGAACAGAAGAGCAAAGACTCAGATATTGGTTTGAAATACCTGCTATTTCTTACTAGTTCTGTGGCATAAAGACTATTTTAAGTTTCGATTTGGTAGTCAGGGTTATTATAAATAAAATATTATAAATAAAATAACATGGTTATTATAGCACATGGATCACATGAGATGGTGTATCTGAAGAACTTGAAGTCCGGGATCCAATGAAATCAACTTGAGGAGGTTTGAAGTTTTTGCTTAATTTATGTATTTATTTTTGTTTTGTTTTTTTTTTTGTTTTCTTTTTCAGTGCTGGTGACTGAAAACAGGTGCTTGTGTACACTAGCCAGGTGCTCTATCGCTGAGCTACACCCTCAGCTAAAATGAACACAGTTTAAAACAACATAGATGAGGCAGGATTGGTTCATCCTGACAGGGCCTCATCATGTGCTTCCGTGTTACTCTTTGTGAAGTTAAGAAAGGAAGAGGGGTGGAAGGTGTTACTTGTGGCTAACTTCAATATTTGTGAAATTATGATTTATAAGAATAATAAAATTTAAAGATGACATTGCAGGTGATTCAATAGTGTGACTTATTATGGAAAATGCTTTAGAAAAAGGTGGAAGTTCAGGAGCTTTGGAGACAATCTGAACCACGCGGTTCACACTGGGATGTGTTGCAGCTTCCGAAACTGAGTCCAAATTAACCTTTCCTTTGGTGCCTCTGGTTAGATGTTTGGGCACAGCAATTTAAAAGTAACTATATTAGCACGATTCACTAAAGAGGCTGAGAGAAGCAGGAAAATCCTGTGGGTGAGGCCAGCCTGGGATAACCTTTAAATGCCAGGCATGGTGATGAATGCCTTTTATCCCAGCACCGTGGAAGCAGAGGCAGAAGCATCTCTCAGAGTTCAAGGCCAGCTTGGCCTTTGTAGCGAGTTTTAGGGCAGCTAGAGGTATATATTAAGACCTTGTATCAAAAAAGAAGTACAAATGGTTAAATTTGTAGAATTTTAAGGTGGCAGTAAACATAATAAGTGAGTAAAGTTACCTTGAAAATCCATAGGCAACTTTGACAAATTGTCAGGCACGCTACTGATGATTAAGATACATTAGCTTCTCTCTTTGTGCTCAATGTCTTGAACCAAGAGCAAGATTTACAATCACACTATTAGGTGAACAATCCAAGCAAAAACACATTCATACTTCAAGACGTTTCAAGTAGCAAGTCTCGGTTGTGTGAGAAGAAGATGTAGTTATTTGGGGCATATTTTATGTAAAATAGACTCTGTTGGGAATGCAATAATTTCAGGGAGCTGGATGTTTCCTGGCAACCCTGTAGCTCCCAGCTAGGGTCTGCATCACAGTGACTGATCATTTTTCTAAGAGGCATCCAGAAGGTTTGAACTTTCTCAGGTTCATGATGAGTATGAGGGACCCCAGATGCCCATGTAGAATCACCTGAGTTAAGTGTCAGGTCATGCTGTTTGCTGGCATTTGCTGGTGAGGATTAGTTGTGGCAGCGAATCTGGCCCTGGAAGATACTTTAAAAATGGAAGCCCAGAGTTAAAAGCAGCAATAGCAACCACTGTAAAGGAAGAAGCATTCATCCCATGGAGGGTGAGCTGGTTGGGATGCAGTGAGAGCCACCGCTCAGAGCATCCAGCACCTCTGGCTTCTCCACTCAGAAGTGGTGATTTTCTAACTGAGCAGTGTTTGCAGAAAGCTCCGAAACAGCTGCACCACCTTCTGATGTGCAAAGATGGTGCAAGAATAAACCACGAAAGTAGGTTTTATGAATTAAAAGACAATATCAGCCCCTCGGGGGATGTTTTGTATTAGCTGTGGTTTATGAAAATAAGAACAGCAAAGTTGGGGCTTTCTCTTTGCTTTCCTAGCCTCTCCCAGTTACTTTTACTGCTGGATTTTTCTCCTCTGTTACCATAGAGCTGCTCATTGGTATTCCTGAGTGTTGCTGAGAAACTTGTCGTAATTGCGCTGAACAGGAAAAAAAATCTCGACTTTTAGGTCTTGATCAAGCTCAGGGCCTCTCTTCCTTTTATGTGGCAGGCTTAATTCTGCACAGAAATGGCAGCTATGTCCCTGTGTCCCCACCCCACACTTCTTACTGGCAGGGGGACAGCGACACACATCTCTGTCCCAGTAAGGCAGCATTGGCCACTGTCCTTGACCACTGAAATCATCCTTATGATGTCAGCCCATCATGAATTCTTGCTCTAAGTTACTGGGAGGTGCTGAATGAAAATGTTCCCCTCTAAGATAATTTCTCTACCTTTCCCCTTATTTTGAAGTTGGTTCTTTGCATCAAAAGTGAGGGGACTACTTAAGAGTTTTCTGATTCAGTGTAGGTATCTGTGGTTGCTAACAGGAGAGGTGACTATAAAGACAGGACCACCTCCTAATTACTTTTTTGAGGTAGCTTGTTATACCATTAAAATGCCTGACTTCTTAGATCCTGGTCAATGAAACAAATTATGCCATAGTCTGAATTTTGAAAGCAAAAGACATTAAATTAATTACATTTGAATCATCTTCATATTCATCAATTACTGCCGGGATTTCCAGGGCTGAGATTTATGTATATAGTAGACGCAATTACTCTTTTTTGGATGCCATAGATTAAATTTGCTGAAAGATCCCTCTGGAGATGCCTTAGCTGCACTTTGCCTCTAGCCTCTCTTCCATGGAATCAGTTTCAAGTTCAAATACGTTTTGTCTGATAAATTGACTACACATGCGGGGACTAAAGAGCGCAATTAAGTATGACATCAAATAAATGACTCTGTGACAAGGTGTATTCCATTTAGGATGGTGTAATTCAAAATGTGAGAAAACATGATTTAGCTAGCTGGCCTGAAAGGCAGATTAAATTACCAGGTGGGAAGAAGTTGGTAATTGAAGAAATGTTAACATTCAAGTGTGTGCTGTGAATGATTTTGTTGTAAAATGACATCGTTCTTTAGGTGGCCATAGCCTAATTTGACATTTTGGGGATCTGGTCTAATCTTGATATATAATATAAAGTATTACTGGGTAAGATGAGGATGGAGGTGGTTTACTATGTCATAGTAAACCAATGTATTTTCTCTTTAATAATTAGGGTGGTAAGCTGTAGATACAGATGGGTTAACTTCTATAATCCAGTACAATATTCCCCCCCATTCATCGCATCATCATCGCAATATCTTTTCAGACATATGTCCTATGCCTTTGCCTCATGACTTTGTAGGATATTCTGTGGGTCAAGATGCTATCACACCACTAATGTTGGCCATGCCCTGAGTATGTGACTTATGCCACACAATAGACTTGGAGGAGACACGATCTAAGCAAAGGTCTTGGATTTCCTCTCTGCATGGTATGGCTCCTGGAACTGCTGCCACTTACCCTAGGACTACATTCTGGGTAGCTACTGATCTAGGAGAATGAGAAAACACAAGGCGCAGGGATGAGGTTCCTCTGAGATGTGAAGCTGAGCAGATACAATGGCTCATTTTCCCACCCATGACCAAGAAATATAAGCATGTCACTGGCTTTGGGGGTAGTTTTTTGTTTTTGTTTTTTTCTGTATCACAATCATGGAAAGAGCTAAATGAATATTCAAAAAATTCTATTACCCTATTAAAGTTTCATTTGCTGGTAAGATAAACAGGTTTCTTTTAAAATCCTAATCCTGATTCTACCCGTGCTGGTTAGCTTTTATTATCAAATTGATATAACCAAGCATTACCCAGGAAGAGGGAGTCTCAGTTGAGAAACTGCCCAGATCAGACTGAATTGTGGTCATGTGTGTGGGGAATTTTCTTGATTCTTGATTGATGTAAGAGGGTCCAGCCAACTGCGGGCAGTGCCACTCAGGGGCAGGTATTGTTCTGGGTTGTGTAAGAGAGCTGTGTTGAACAGGATCCAGAGGGGGCAAGCAGTGCTCCTCTGGTAGTTGTTGTTTCTAGCTTCTGCCCTTTTGGAGTTCCTTCTCTGACTTCCCTCACTGATAAACTGTAACTCTAAGGTGAAATAACCCGGGCATATACCCAGAGGATTCCCCAGCATGTAATAAGGACACATGTTCCACTATATTCATAGCAGCCCTATTTATAATAGCCAGAAGCTGGAAAGAACCCAGGTATCCCTCAACGGAAGAATGGATGCAAAAAATGTGGTATATATACACAATGGAGTACTATTCAGCCATTAGAAATAATGAATTCATGAAATTCTTAGACAAATGAATGGAGCTGGAGAACATCATACTAAGTGAGGTAACCCAGTCTCAAAAGATCAATCATGGTATGCACTCACTAATAAGTGGATATTAGCCTAGAAAACTGGAATACCCAAAACCTAATCCACACATCAAATGATGTTCAAGAAGAACGGAGGAGTGGCCCCTTGTTCTGGAAAGACTCAGTGTAGCAGTATAGGGCAAAACCAGAACAGGGAAGTGGGAAGGGGTGGATGGGAGAACAGGGCGAGGGAAGGGGGCTTATGGGACTTTCAGGGAGTGGGGGGCCAGAAAAGGGGAAATCATTTGAAATATAAATAAAAAATATATTGAATAAAAATATGAAAAAATTCAAGAAACAAATAGACAAACACATTAAAAAAAAAAAGAAATAACCCTTTTCCTCCCCAAGTTGCTTTTGGTGATGGTGCCTTTTTTTTTTAATAGCAACAGAAAGGAAATTGGGATATTACCCTATGAAGAAAGCTATTTATAACTTAACAGTCTCTCCTGGCTACAAGGTAGTGATATCCTTTGCTCACAAACATTTCATGACTGGAGACTATCCGAACGTATCTTTTAAAATGCTAAATATAGTTATTTAATTTTTATTCTATGCATTTCAAAGCACTAGACCATATTTTTTCGTTAATTAATTTATATATTCACTTTACATACTGATCAAAACCCCTGCCTCTCTTCCTTGTATCTCTCCCTCACACAGCCCCTATCCCCACTCCGCTTATCCTCTGAGAAGACAGAGGCCTCCCTACAGGTATCAACCCAACCTGACACACCAAGTCACTGCAGGTCTATCCTCTCTCACTGAGGAAGACAAGGCAGCCCAGTTAGGTGACTGTGATCCACAGGCAGGCATCAGAGTCAGGGATGGCCCTTGCTCTAGTTGTTGAGTGGCCTGCATGAAGTCCAAGATGCCTGTCTGCTACATATGTGTGTGTGTGTGTGGGGGGGAATGGGGGCCATGCATGCTCTTTGGGTTTTGGTTCTATGTCTGGGAGCCACTAAGGGCCAGGTTAGTTGGCTCTGTTGGCCTTCCTGTGGAGTTCCCATCCCCTTCAAGTCCCTCCATCCTTCCCCGAACTCTTCTATAAGACTCCCTGAGCCCTGACTAATGTTTGACTGTGGGTCTCTGCATGTTTCCATCTGCTGCTGATGGAATCTCTCCGAGCACAGTTATGTAGGCATCTGTCTGCAAGCATAGCAGAATATCATTAATAATGTCATGGATTGGTTCTTGTCCATGGGGTGGGTCTCAAGTTGGGCCATTCCCTCCATCTCTGTTCCATTTTTGTCCCTACATATCTTGTAGGCAGGAACTATTTTGGGTGAAAGGTTTTGTGGATGGATTGGTGACATATTTTAAAAAATTAAATGACTTAAAAAATGTCCTAACAGTTTTAGGTTGCATACAACTGATTTCATTGTTAGTATAGAAAGAAAAGAAAATTGGTATTGAAAAGTAGGTAGACCCAAGTCTGGGGCAGGTGGGTTAGGTCTGGAAGACAAGCAGCCAAGTGCTTTCACACAGCTGCAGAGACACCAGGAAAGCTGCTGAGGGGACCATGCCAGGGCCGCTGCTTTGACTGGGTCTGTGTCCTGGAACCTCTCCCATGGGGAAACCATGGACCTACATCAACAGAACAAGAGTTAGTCACATGGCACATTCCCTACCTACCATTGCTCATGAAATAAGGCCTCTCTGGATATACCAAACAATGGTGTCCAGGTCACAGGCATGTGCCCTCACTGCAAGAGAGGTTGAGAAGTGAGTTTATAACTTTGACCTTGAGTCAGCAACATTTTAAATGTGCTGACACTGTGCAAGAGTGTTCTAAAGGTATTAGGTTGCCGTGAAGCATGGAAGATGCCATTATAAGACTATGATATTAGTTATTATGGGTAGCATAGTAGTTTTTTTAAAAAAGCAAAAGTGGAAGTAATTTATCTCTTTACTCTTTAAAAATAACCATCAGATAAAGCAAATTAAAACAAACAAAAAAAAATCAGCGGATGTTAGCCCAAAAGCTCAAACTAAACAAGTTACAATTCACCCAGCTCAAGAAGGAGGACTTAAGTGAGGGTGCTTCGGTTCCTCTAAGAAAGGGAACAAAATAGTCACAGGAGCAATAAGGAAGACAATGTGTGGAGCAGAGACTGAAGTAAAGGCCACCCAGAGACTGTCCTACCTAGGGATTATCCTGTAAACAGTCAACAAACCCTGACACTACTATGGATGACAAAAGGAACATGCCATGGTTGTCTCCGGAGGGGCCCTGCCAGAGCCTTACAAATACAGAGGCAGATGCTAGTGACCAACTATTGGACTGGGCACGGGGTCCCCAATGGAGGAGCTAGAGGGTTGTCCAGAGGAGCTGAAGGGGTTTACAACCCCATGGGAAGAACAATGATTTCGGCCACCCAGATGCCCCAAGACTCCCAGGGACTGAGCCATCAACCAAGAAGTACACATGGTTCCAGCCAAAAATGTGGCAGAGGAAGGCCTTGTTGGGCATCAGTGGGAGGAATGGTCCTTGGTCAGGTAAAGGCTCAACAGAGGCCTGAACAAAGGGAAACTGAGAGGGGGGAGGAGGGAGTGTGTTGGGTGGAGAGGCATATACGTGGAGGCAGGGGGAAGGAGGGGAGTCTTAGGGGAGGGGGATATAGGGAAAGGTTTTACCATTGGCAATGTAAATGAAGACAATATTCAAAAAAAAATAAATTAAAAAACTCTCTGTGCCTACAGGCAATTATTTGTCAACTGGCCATTTTCTTTTAATATCCTGAGAAAGCCGATATCAAGTAAAATATTCGTTTTGCCTAAAAAATCTCACTGATTTAATTCCTATTCAGTCAATTTTTTTGGTAATAACTTTTGCTTAGTTTCTCAGTTTGACAATAGGCAAATGTTTACCATACTAGGCTACAGAATTCCCAAACTTTAAAACTGTCTATTTATAAAGAACTCGAGTAAATTTAAAAATCTTTTTCATTAAGCTAGTGGCAACGTTTGACTTCCTTTAGAGCCAGACAGTCATACAGGCAGCTCTAAAAACATCCTATATACCTTTCTCATTAAGTCAGCAGTTCAATTCCCTGTTAAGGTAACGGGAATGAAGCCTACAGGGACACTTACTTCATCTGCTGCAGACAGAATTGTTAAGTGAATCAGTGCAAAGTATCCCATACCTTTCCATGCAGTCTTTATATTAAATCACAGTCTGTGTCTTCGTAGAGAAAAGCTATCAGACATCAGAGCTTGTGTTAGATTTGTTTATGTCAGCTGGTTTGCTATTTGGAGCTGAGCTTGGTTAGTGGATAGAACACTTGAGGTGTGCACAATAAAGGACCCAGGTTTGCAGCTAGGATCATGGGAGCAGAGTGAGGTAGGGGGAAGAGAAGAGAAGAGGAGAGGAGAAAAGAGGAGAAGAGAGGAGAGGATAGCGGAGGGGAGGGGAGGGGAGGGGAGGGGAGGGGGGGAAGGGGAGGGGAGGGGAAGGGAGGGGAGGGGAGGGGAGGGGAGGAGAGGAGAGGAGAGGAGAGGAGAGGGGAGGGGAGGAGAGGAGAGGAGAGGAGAGGAGAGAAGAGAAGAGAAGAGAAAAGAAAGGCTAGAACAGAGCAAGAGAACAGAGGGGAAAGAGGATTTCCCTTCCTGTGTTCTTGGTACAGGATCTTACTATCTAGTCCAGGCCAACCTTGAACTAAAGTCCTGCTCCCTCAGCCTCCCAAATACTAGGATTAAAGGTATATACAGCCAGGTCTGGTTAGGGTGAATGATCTAGGACCAAGAAGTTATGTGTGAAGTAAGGTTAAAAAGTAGCAAGGACTTTTTTTCTTGGCTCAAGATTAGTGAATAAGTTATACTAGAAATACAACAGAGAAAGGAAATTACCATTTTTGATTTGATTAGTAATTAAAATCCCTTATTATGATTTAAAATATTATTGTGCATACTTGTGTGCAATTTTAAAAGGCATGCTTGCTCCTTGCCTGGTCTCCTTGTCCAGCACAGGTCCTCGTGACCCAGCTCCGAGATCACGCTGCTGACTCCATATTCATTCCACCTGTTAACTTGCTGGCTCTGTTAAGTCACCCAACAACCATCCCCTCTGGAGCTATGGTGGCTTGTGATCGACTGCCCCAGCAGTCTTCTCCCACCTGAGTCACCGTGAATGAAAACACCAGACAGCCTTAATATTTTAAAATCAGCCAGATAACACAACTGCTGGGCAAATAATTTCCTGACCCTAACCTCCTTAAACCTCCACAGCCAACTGCGGAGGCTACAAACTATGGGTCCCCAAGACCTACATGTCTGTCCTTCCAGTCTGCTCCATGGCCTGGTCTGATTTCCTAATCCTCCCAGCACCCCCTTCTCTTCCTGTCCTGCCTGGAAATCCCACCTTATCCTTAGCCCAACGATTAGCTTCTGCCATCTTTATTGATCCAATCAAAAAACAATTAGGGAACTAGATTTTAGTTATCAGCTCTTCTCCCTACATACTTGTGAGCTGATATGTGTGTGTACGTGTGTGATGGCACACACGTGGAGGGCAGAGCACAACTTGGTGCACAACTTTGTGGAGGTGATTCTTTTCTTCCATCTTTCCATTGTTCCTAGGAATTCCATGAGCTTGTGCAGCAAGCTCTGAGCCATATCATCAGTGCTGAGATGAAATGGTTTTAATTGCATATGATACAATGCATCGTGCAGAAATAAATTACATTAAAATGTAGATCTCTAAAGAATCAGAGAATTAGAATACTTCTATGGCTTCTTTATTAAATGGCTAAGTATGATTGACACTTCCAAGTACCATTAACAATTGTAATGTGATAAGGAAATCTGATGTTTATCAATGTTAACATCATAGGATCTGTTAACTCTTCATTAATAAGGGATATAAATGCTATTAGAAGAAATTAAAAAGATATTGGCCTTTCCCACCATCTCAGGTTTCCAGAATTCTCTACATAGTTCGTCCCTAAACCTTTTGGACTCCTATTTCAAAGAACTGACAGAATGTTCCCTGCATAGGTGATCTTCCTCATAAGGATAATCTCTCAGGTACAGTGGTCACACATGCACTGTTCATTACCTGTGATCATGTTACTGTGCTTCCTGTTTCTTTTTATTGCTTAGTTTATCTGCCCCTAGCCAGTGCTTCAACTCTCACTCTATAGCATCCTGTTGCCTTTAAGGCTAGCAGTTTCCACTAGCCCATGCTTAATCTATCTGTGTTTGGTTTTTGTTCTTTCATATAAATTGTGAAACTCTGAAAAAAATAAAATAGTCTATTGGGATCTTGTTTGCTATTGCATTGGATTCATAAATCAATTTTTTTTAAAAAAATTGTCCTTCTATTGTGTTTTCAGCCAATGAAGATTGCATATTTCCTACTATTTTAGCTTGCACATACTGCTTATTAAGACTAGATGAGTTTTGAATAAACATGCTTTGAGATCCTTTTTTGTAAAAGCAGATACTCTCTTCATCCAGAAGCTAGGGCGATTGTGGGAGCTTGAATAAGAACTGTCCCCCAGAGACTCAGAGATCTGGACACTTGGTCCCCAGTTGATGGTGTTTGTTATCTGGGGGGAGGTTATGGAACCTTTGTCAAGTGGAGCCTTCTGGAGGAAGACATCACTGGGGTGGGCTTTGAGATTGTGTAGCTTCATTCTGCTTTTTGACGTTCACCCTGTCAGCTACAAGCTTGTGGCTGAAGATGTGAACTATCAACCCTGTTCCCACTCCCATGCCTACCACTTGCCACAATATATTCTTATCTCTCTCTCTCTCTCTCTCTCTCTCTCTCTCTCACACACACACACACACACACACACACACTTATGTCCTTTCAAGGACAGTAACTTATGATATATATATCATAAGTTACTCTTGGTCATGGTGTTTTATCACAGCAACAGAGAATTGACTAATATAGCAGCAAAATATACTTTTCAAACTATGTTACTTGGGGAAAATAATGCTTTTTACAAACTTTTGGCTGCCTCAAGGGACAAGTACTTCTAATGCATACATCTCCCATGATTGAAAAATCTTCTGTTCATTTGTATGAAATGCATCACTTTAGAAAATTGGCCATTTATTTAAATAACTGATAACCTAGATCCTGGCAGCTAAAATTCTGAAAGCAATCATGTTCTTGACATTTACTGTAATTTCATACTGAGATTATTTAGTGTAAAACATCTGAGCAGTCTAGATTTAAATCAAACTAATTCATTTACTCGTTCTGCGGGTCTTTACTGAGTTTCTAATGTGTGTCAGGAGCTCCTAGGCTCTGGGATGCAGGTACAGGAAGGAATTGGTGCAGGGGGGCGAGGCTGACGATTACAAGGCTTGTGAGATGTTGATGAGAGAGACTTGAGCTGTGGATTTAGCAATCTGGTTCAGTGGGTGTTTTCCTAAGAGTGGCTTCAGAGGGACAAATGTTGGCTAGGAGTGTGATCAGCAGCAGCAGCAGCCATCAAAGCTGTAAGTAGGTAACTGTAGGAGGAGCCCGCCAATAGGGTTCCAGGTGACGGCATGCTGATATGCAAATGAGATGTGCTGGTGGAGAGAAAGAGATGGAGAAGGGAGGGGCTCATTTTGCAGCAGAGCTCTTGACAGGGCAGTAGGGGTGTGGCAGGGCAGGACCCAGTGTACAGTGGAAGACTTGACCTCAGCTAAGGATTCAGGACAATTCATCAGGATGGGCCAGAAAAAAAAGGGGGGGGGGAGGGAGAGTCAGTTCTTCTGGTGGGAAAGTGACAAATTGTTTTCTGGAGTAATCCTTATTTTCACAAGGAATTAAAAGTTACAGGTATCTGTTGAGAATGAGGGAGGCTGCATGGGCAGGATCCTGGGGAGGAAGAATAGTGTGGAAATGGTTTTACTGTGAAGTGAGAGAGCAATAAATTTGGGACAAAGAGGGAGGCTGCCGAGAAGGCAGAGAGTGCCGTTGAAAAGGTCATAAATTAGAAGGAGAGCAGACAGCCTGGCTCTGTGCTTTTCTTCACCATACTGGGCTTTTAGGATGTAGTGCAGAGAGAATAAAGAGTGAGGTCTTGTGTGGGTTGGAGTTTTGCTAGAAGAATAGAAAGCAGAAGGAAAGGGAAGGGGACAGCAGTAATTGAAAGGTTCTTGAGTGGTCATAATGATGGACCATAGAGTGTAAATTATACAGCTGTCCTCAGGACTGCCAGTGGATCCTGGAAATCTCAGATGGTACTGACCCCTATGTATACTGTTTGTTGCTTTTCCTACATATACATATTGGTGACAATATAAATTATGTAAGTGGTACATTAATAAAAAGATCAACTGTATAGTATAATTATTTATAATAATAATTATAATAATTTGTAATTATATATATATATATATATATAATTGTTCTCTTATAATCTGAGGCTATTATTGAGCAAATAAGGGTTACTTTGAGGATAAGCTCTGTAGCACCATGGCAGATACTGTGACATCTACTTGTCTCTAGTGCCCCTTGGATGGGTAATGTTCACAAACTGGATATTCTGGGTGAAAGCTTGGAGGGACAGTTTAGAACTCAGGAGACATACTTCATGCTCTGCATGGCTCACAGTTCAAAAGGTAAGAATTGTTCCTTTCTAGAATTTTGTACTTGGTATATTTGTAGCCATTGTTGAGTGCAGATAATTCTGAAGTCACGGGAGGAAAGTAAAGACGGACTACTTTTTTGTGGGTGTCCGTAAAGACACCAAGAATGGTAGGCATCTATAACAGAGCTGGTGGGTTGAACCTTCTAGTTGGAGTCAAAGTAGTGAAAGGGGTAAGATGTGCAATAAGCTGGGTACTGTTTGGTGAACGTGAAAGAGACTTGGGAGGAAGCACAGCTATTGAAGTCACACATGCTCTAGACTGGGACTCCTGTGCGTGGGTGCTGAGCTGAGTCGGAGGCAGACTATTTGGAAGGTCTTGGCTAAGATCAAGAGGTTGGGGTATGGACTATATTACATCAGTAATGGTGAGGTCACTAAGAATCTGAGGAAGTGGAGTAGAGGGGTATGGGTGTGCCAGAATTCTATAGAGAACTATAACAGGTGTGTTGAATACAGGCAGGGTGTGGTGAAGGTGGGATACAGCAACTGGTACCCACAAAAGTTGAGAGGACAGAAAAGAAGGGCCTAGAAGCAGCTCAGGGATAGTGGTATTGACCCAAACTTGCTATCCTTGGAAGGTCATAAAGAGAAACCATGTCTTTAAAAAGGAGACACAATTTGGGTAGACTGTCTTGTGCATGGATGGCTTAGTGAACTTTGGATGCCTACACAACAGAGTAACTATCTTGCTTATAGCTATAGCAAAAATAACCTGGCAGACAAATTATCCAGAACAGCAGCATGCATTATATCCTAGAAAATGTTGATCAATTTTTAGCTGTGTTGCAAGCATTTAGTCTAACCAGTGCCTAAGAAATATATGACCAGAAATGGATTTTTGGTTTCTTTTGAAACAAGGTCTCAGTATGTATCTCAGGCTGGACCCAAACAGCTATGTAAGCCAGGCTAACCTCAACTCTTTAAGTAGCTTGTCTGCCCTCAATTTTTTAATCCTTTTGCCTCCGCCTGCCAAATGCTGGGATTACATGCCTGTCTGGGGAAAGGATTTTTAAATGCTAATAGGCAGTGCTACATTGGGTTTGATAAAAGAGGACTCCAAAGACAGTAAGTCAATAACAGCCATTTAAAAGGGGACCAGTTGTTAACAATTCTTGTAATCGAATGAGACAAGAAGTTCTGGTAAATATGAAGCAGGCGCTTGGCTTTGCTCTGTGTCTGTAATTCAGTACTGGGAAAGAGCACACATTCACATCAACAGCCTCATTCATCCCTGAAGTTCAAGGAAGTTTTGGTTAGATTGTATCGTGAAACTAATACTCTAGAGAAATAAGATTTAAGTCATGTATCTAAACACATAAAATGAAGAAGCTGATTTATTTCTTGTGATTTAATTGACGCTATTTTGTCTCAAGAACTATGTGTAAATTAGTGGTATGCACATCTGTGTTTTGACATGTTGAGATAGCTGGAGAAACACAGAATTTATTTTTATTCATTCATATACACTCGCTTTATTTATTTATTTATTTATTTATTTATTTATTTATTTATTTATTTGTAGAGTAGGGGCTGAAACCCAGTTTGCTAGGTAAGCCATTTACCACTGCGCTACATCCCCAGGCCAGGATTTATTTTTCGAAGGTGGTTTTAGATATCATGTGATCCAGTCCTTTCACACATCATTCAGGGCTATGGCAAAGTCAAAAAAATCTCGAGATAACCATTTGGCTTCCTGTAATCGTACCAAGATGCTTCAGTTAGGACCTAGCCCCAATGTCCTGAGACCAATGGAGAATAACCACTCCCCTGGATTCCTTTTAGTGTAATTATTTGTTCAGATCAATGAGATGTGACATTGTTGCTACTGTTAGTCTTATTTTAAAATTGCTATTTGTTCCTTAGTGGGCTACGCTGGTTCTTGACAACAGCTGAGCTAATCTTCAAATGGTCAGGTTGCTTTGCATGGATTACATATATAGTAAGCTACTAGATGGTTATATTGTGCTCATTTGGGAAAAGCACACCTAGACAAATAACTACATCTGAATCATAACTTCAGAAGAGGACAGTGGAGCACCATGTACTGCTGTCCTTATGAGACAGCCCTCACGTTGTCAATGCTTCATGTTTACAATGTCCCAAGATCCAAGCCCAGAATATGAACAATACCCTCAACCTGAAGGGATATGGATTTAAATTGTCAACTTATTACCCAACTGAATCGTAGCAATAAAGGAAATAAAACTATGAGACCATGAGGAGCCCTATTGACTAAGAAGCTCAAGTCATGAGCTGCTGGATTTGCTCCCTGGTTCTTTTGTATGGGGATATATGCTTTTCTCTTTTAAAAAATTATTTTCATGATAGTTTATATAGACTGTAAATGATTAGACATGCTGTATCTTATCCAGCATGTTGTATCTTCAGCACTGATGAGTACATGTAGGTTGTAGGTTGAAGGTTGTAGGTTTGAAGAGTGAGGTCTTTTTGTTTGTTTGCTTTGTGTGTGTCAATCAGAACAACAAAGTCTTAAAATATCTCTCCTTCCTCCCTCTCCCTCTTTCCCTCCTCCCCTTCCTCCCTCCTTCCCTCCCTCCCTCATTCCTTTCATTCCTCCCCACCTGCTCCAAGTGTATGTTGCTTGTGCTTGAACTCAGGGGCTCGCATACTAGCCAAGCATCCACGCCCCAAGCACCTACCCGCATTTCTAACCAAGCTGAGGAGCTTGGATTCACAGAGAAAACATTACTGGTTAGTCTACTGTTTAATTAGTGGCTTAGATCAAGATTTCATGGTTGGGATAATCTCATTAAAGTGTCCTAGACTTTAGTTTGGACTACGTATCCCTAGGCAGGGCTGAGAGCCTTCCTTCCTTGATTATCTGGCATCTGTCCACAGAAATGGTATGGCTGGGATTCACTTCAGAGGAAAGGGATTCTAGAAATGTGCGCGTTTTGAAAAGGTGCATAAAACAAAGACCAACCGTGGCACTGCATGATCAAGCCAGTTTTCCAATGAGTAAGTGTCGAGAAAGGGTGGGGTGAAGTGTCTTGGGGTTTCTTTTATACACTGGTTCTGGTCAGGCTATGTTTTCTGTGTGTTCAGCAGCGATTTGTTTGCTAAAAACTGGTCCCCCAGAGTGGTGCTATTGAGATAGTAGAAAACCGAAGAAGTGGCAGGAAGAATGTCTAGGTAAAGGGGCACTGGGATGGAGGGGTGGGATTAGAGCTGGTCAGGATGAAGGGGCAGGTTAATTTCCAGGAGAATGGGGGTGTGAAGGCACCATCCATGACTGACTTTCCCCGGAAGCACTTCTCCCTACTTCCTGCCTGTCTAGCCACCAGGTGAAGTTACCCATCATGCTTTGCTGTAGCCATCAAGACCTCTCAGAGCCAAACAAATGTGTATCCGTACTTGTGGACCTCCACATTGTGACCTGAATAAATCCCTTCATAAGTTTATTAGCTCCAGATGTGTGTGATAGCACAGCACAACGTAAGCAACCCCAGAATGAAACGATGACCCAACTTTATAGTATGCCCTCATGGATTCTCGTAGCTCACATGAAGTCAGACACAGTAGAACAAAGCTGGAGCTCGCCTTCCTTCTGTGAGATAGGAGGCACGGACGGAGGACTCCGTGGTGGACGCTCAGTCAGTCAGACTGGTGTGGGCAGTATTCAACAACACCAGCCTCAGAGGTTGTCCTCTGACCTCCACATGTGTGCTGGGACATGCCTCTGTGCTCCTTGCTCTTTGTGTCTCTCTGTGTAACTCTTTTTCTCTGTCTGTCTGTCTGCCTGAAATACACACACACACACACACACATAATGCTTTTCTTCATTTTTCCTAGCTTAAAATTCAAATCCAAAGTTTTGTATGGAGAAATTCATTATTAAATTCTGACTAGATAAAACACTCCACAGGAAAAGTCTTTTTTCCTTTTTCTTTTTAAAGCAGTTTGCCTTCGTTCCAGAAATAAGAGTTTTTGTTCATTTTTTTTCATCTTGTTTCCCACAAAAATTTCTCTTCTATTCCATTAATTTATTTAGTTTTGTACTTTGGATCCCATCACACAAATTGACAGCTACACCCTTCGAATTAACTTAGAAAAAATGGTTTTGTTATTAAGTTGAAACAATATCACAGAGGTTTGATTTAAAAAGAGGTCAGAAATCAATGTAGCTTGCACACGTTTGATATTACGTTTTTAAAACTCAATGTTCTCTTTGCACTTGCTTTTAATATAATTGTAAGTTTTAGATGTTTGGAGAGCCCTTTTTAAAAAACTAAATTTTCTGTTGGCTTTTGGATGTTTGCCTAGAAAAATCTCATTATTAGAAAGCACTCTTTCTCCTTTTATAGGTTTTGATTAAAAGTAAATTACAGAGTAGGCTGTTTAATAATTTTTTACCTTTTGATAAACTACATGGATTTACTAAATAGATAAGTTGGGGTCAATTACTTTCTCTTTAAGAAAGTAATTGCTGTAGAAGAATTTTAAGTACCAGCTCCCCAAGGCATTTCAAATGATTATTTTAATTGATTAACTAAGGTATAACTTACAGTTGACCACAAGTGTTTTTCTGTGTCCAGTACATTTAGTGATATTCTGTCCCTTGCGTTGTGTGTGTCCCTCGTAGCATTTTTCAGGAGTCTGAAACACCTGAAATGAGTAGCTTCGTCTTATTAGTTTGTGGTGGGGCAGCTCTGCTGGTCTAACCATATTCTAATGAGGCCAAGTTTTGGGATCTGTCCCCAGACAGGCCAATTACTTTAAATTTTCTCTGGCCCTTATATAATTAGACTGTACTGTTTATTGCTTGGTACCTGAAAATATATAGGAACAGATACTTTGGGTACAACTCAGCAATTTCATAGCAACTGGTAAGTTTATGGCTGTGGAGATCTAGAATTTGAAGGAGGGCAGAATTTCCAGGCTGTTACTGCTTGGTCCTCAGAAGGCTCCTTTTTTTTATAGAGTCAGAGATTTTTGAAAACGAAAAAACCCGAGTCAAGTAACAGGTAGGTTGAGTGCATACTCTGCTGTAGTGGAGGGGACTCATTGATTTCCGATTTTTCTGGAGAGTTAGAGTCACATGAAAGTTGTTCTCACAGTCTCTCCTCTCAAATTCTCTGGATAATTTATGGAGCAGATGATAGGGTCTTATATCCTCTGAGACTCCCGGGGAATGATCACATCACAAGTGAAGAGTTTGGAGTTGAGCTGCTTTCACCAGATGCTCTCTGGCTCTGTGTGTTCATGGGTGGGCAGCTGCCGCCCACCGTACCAGCCTCCCAGCTCAGGCTTTGCCGTACTCTTTATTGAACCTGGATTCCAGTTGAGTGTTGTAGTGAACATCTAAGGATGCATGGTGATCCACTTTAAGTTCACTGTAAAACTTAGGCACAGTCACTTTGCTATCAGAATTTACTTGTTATTGTTTTTAAACAACCTCTCTTCTGTCTCTCTCTCTCTCTCTCTCTCTCTCTCTCTCTCTCTCTCTCTCTCTCTGTCTCTCTCTCTCTTGTGTGTGTGTGTGTGTGTGTGTGTGTGTGTGTCTGTCAGAGCCCCTGGAATTGGAGTTATAGACAGTTGTGAGCTACTATGTGGGTGCTGGGAACTGAACCTGGGTCTTTTGGAAGAGCAACCAGTGCTCTTAACCACTGTGCCATCTCTCCAGCACCTATACTTGGATATTTAATGGGAATTTCAAAAGCAAATGGTAGTTAAAAAACAAAACATCAGGTTACATAGAACAAGATACCCCAAAAGATAATATGCACAGCTGTTTTGGAGGAATAGCGTAATAAGAATGTCTTTCTTTTCTGTCCCCATCCTCTTCTTCTCCTCTCCCCTCCCCTCCCCTCTTGTTCCCCTTCTTCTTTTGTGTTTAGAATTAAACATAGGACCTCAAACGTGCTACATCAACACTACCACCCTAACACACTGCAAGCCCAGTAGTAAGAATCCTTGATTACCTTTGCCAATGTGCTAAGTGTTGCCAATGTATTTAAAAGGATGCCTGTCTGTTCCCATATTTAGGAGTTTTGTATAATTAAGAAAATCTCTTTAACAGAAATAGGGGATCTTGAGTAGATGCAGCTGATTCATAATCATCTTGTTTTTAGTCTTCTTGTTAGAAGACCCATTCCTGGAAACTTCCTTAAATAATATTTGGCTGTATTTTCATTTATTGTGCTTTGACAATTATGCTATGCCAGCAGCTCAAAGTTCTTGCTCCAGTTAAACTGTTTCACAGAAAACCCAGGGACCCCTTGATGAAAGGAATGGTACTGAGAAGGAAGCTATCTGGAAGATCCCAAACCCATGTAGATGCAGATGGCATGCGATGAATTGGTTAGGACTTTCTGTTGCTAGTGTCAGAGATCTCAACCTCAGCCAGCATTAGAGTTGTTGACATGGTTACCTGAGTCCAGGAGTCAATCTGATGTGTGGGAAAGGCTGTCACAAGGGCTCAGAGGATGTCACAAGGGCTCAGATTGGTCCCATCTTCCATTCTGTCTGTTCTTTTCAGTCTGATTTGCCTTGTGTTAGTATGGAGGCTGATACACCCCAGCCAGCATCTTTCTAGTTGCCAGGCTTGTGGAAGAGAGGCTTCTGGGAGACAGTATCACTAGGATCACCTGTCCCCCGATTGGGTATTATGTCATTGAGATGCCTAATGTAGTTAGTTTCTAGCTATTTCTCTAGCTAGTTTCAAAAAGCAGCATTTTCAACACAAAGAGTAAATGTTGACAAAAGCAGGAGGCAGTGGCTGCCCACCACCTTAAAAAGCAGTCATTTTATGTTGTGCAAAGCTACAGTTTTAGAGAGGAACTAGCTCTGACTGAATATTTATTTATTTATTTATTTATTTATTTATTTATTTATTTATTTATCGTGTTTCTAAAACCAATAATAAAAGCATTTTGTCTTCCTTCCTTCCTTCCTTCCTTCCTTCCTTCCTTCCTTCCTTCCTTCCTTCCTTCCTTCCTTCCTTCCTTCCTTCCTTTAATCCTGTAATAGCTTTTAATGGCTTTTGATGCCACTTGGAAAGACATCCCTCTATAAGGATGTCTTGATTTTGCAGGTCTGTGTTTAACTTTGTGTCTTTTCTAGTCAGTGTCTCTCAGGACACAGGAGATCTGAGTTGGTAATTGCAGTATATTTTTTATAAGTATTGTATAAGAATTAACACTCTTTGGCTCACAAACTGAGTTTATCTTAATTTTTTTTAACAAGCAATAATCTGATATTTTTCTAAGATAAGAATTAAGTTCAATTGAAGTCTCAAGAGTTTTATCTGAAAAGCTATTTATTCAAAGTTGCCGTGCTAAAACCCCATTTTAATACAAGTGGCTGAATTTCCTGCAGAGAAGTGGGGTGCATATCACCCCTGGGAACTGCTCTGTGTCACTTGCAGCTCGACTTTCTTAGATCACATCATATTAACTCTACACTTTGCCTCGCTGGGAAGAAGCACACTGTGGGAGTAATTTGAAGAGGGAAGGCTTATGTGGGTTCCTGGTTTCAAGCTTGTTTCTGTTAATTGTGGTGAGAAAGGTCTAGTGGCAGAGTGGTTCCATCCACGGCAGGACGATCACGTGGTAGTGGGTCTTTACATGCTTGACCCGTGAGACCGGCAGCATAAGAGGAAGAATCAGGCAGAATACACCCTCAGTGAACGGTGTCACCAGGTCCCAAAGGGTCCGTAGCCTTCTAAAATAATGGCATTAAATAGCTGACCACCAAGCTTTTAAATACAAGAGTCTCTGGGGAGCATTTTTCAACCCAGTCATAGCACCCAAGCTTCCCAAACTCTTGAAATTGATAAGTAACTTATTGCATCGCTTTGCAAATTTTACCAAGAAACACAGCAAGTGGGGAAGGCACACAGATTCAGCACCCTCACATAATATGCTGTGTACCTTTGGCTGTTACTGATTTGTCTTTGCTAAGAAAATTAAGAGGATCTAATTTGAACATTTCAGCCTGGCTGAGCCTTTCCTGGCACTGGAATGAAAAGGTCTCAAGCAGAGGAGTGAGATGCTTATGCTTGGGTGAAGTTGAATCTAATTTGAGTTTGCTTTTTAATTAGATGCTGGCCCAGCTCATTACATTAAACAATATTTAACTCCTTATTATATTTTTTTGGTAAGTATTTTCAAAAATTTCGTGAGCCAGAGTATTTAAACTAAAGGACAAACAGTAGATTTTTGAAATGGGCTTATTGGGATAGGGAGAACGCAGAGCAAGTGCTTGCTGTGCTCGTGTAAGGAACCCACCAGAGCAGCTAGGTGGGAATGGTGATGCGGGCTTGTAATCCCCATGCCCAGGGGACAGAGAGGTCCCTGTGGCTTGGGAGGCAGCTAGCCTAGCTTAGTCTGTCAGCTCTAGGCTACGAGCTGTGAGAGAGTCTGTTCCAAAATCAGCGTAGGTGGCCCCTGAGGACCAACAGTGGTGGTTGACCTCTAACCTCCACCTGTACATATAACCACACGCAAGATTATCTATGCTCCATCCCATGTTTTTAAGATGATTCATTTTGAAAAGTGTTCCTATTAGTATACATTAATTCTACATGAAAATCATAGTTTTTGCCACGCGATCATTTGTGTATGTAGTGAATTTTGATCATAAGATAATTTTTATGTATGGCCCATTACCTAAAATATTCCTGTTGGAAAACAATACCCCCCTTCCCATTTGTCCTACACAAATACTAGGCAGGGAGCTATTTGAGCTATGTTGACCCTTGAATACCAATAGTGCTCCAGGAAATGGTATTTCATAACATCACGTTACTGCGCACTGTAGTGGGCCCAGGTCTTTCAAAGGTATCATTTTGATGCTTTAGTTACATTTGCCTTTTTAAGCTTAAGTGCTAGTTGGGGCGGATCAACACCATTGATTTCACAACGGTTTTTCAACCGTGATGCAGAGCCTTTTGGTTGATTTGATCTCAGGCGGGAGAATCGGAGCAGCAATTGGCTTTGCCGGAATGAGACTTTTATCCTGCCCAGACCTCCTCCTTTTGCTGGGGCTCTCAGGCCAGCAGGCCTTGGGGTGGCCGTCCTCTGCCGCAGCAGCCCCTGCTCTTTGTGTGGCTGTTATCCATTTCTGTGGATATGGTTTGTTACCTCTATTTGCACTATAACTAGAAATTTGATAAGGTTATGTGCCTGTCAGATGATTTAGATGTCATCGGGTGCAGATGAAGAAAAGCAGTTTTGACAAGTCAGACAGTGGTGCCAAGAAAGGGGATGCGGATGACCCGCTGGGAGAAGGGAGGACCAGCTCTTCTGGGCCTCGCTTTCTCTTTTAACTTTAGGTCACTACTTTAACCTCTTTAATTTGTCCCTTCTTAAGTGGATGTGACATGGTGACTTCTGGCTTCTATCTAAAGGGCACTGAAACGGAGTCCTGCCTAGGACTGGAGATGCTGGCATTTAGGGAGATCTGACTTTGAGTATTCTGATAAAAACATCTGGGCCTGGGAACTTTATCTTTGGCTGAAGCTGAGATTAAGGTCTTAGGATGTGGGGTTTATTAATGCCAGTGTCTGTTCACACACATGTGCCATGGAGAGCCTGCATTTTTTTGTAAGGCAGCCTTCTTTATTTTAGGGATAGGAACAAGCCAGACTCTCTGTAATACAGGCTGACTGCCCTGCTCCTCAGTCAGGGCAGGGACTTTTAGGTGGAGACTTCTAATTACTGGTATGTCACATCCCCAGGACAAGGAGCTGTAGAGCCTTTAATTCATTAGATCTAACTTTCCTAGGGCCCCTTTGTCCTAGGGGTCCTAGGAAATTGATTAAGTACCATCTCTGAGTATTCTCAATATCTAAACCCTAGTACAGAGCACACCAGATATATTGATTTGTTTTGGCAGCTATATCAGGAGAAAATTCCCGGTTCTGCAAGTGGTAGGTTAGATGGCGGTGACCCCACTGGAGGTTGGCACAGCCTCCGGATGCCGCTGGAGCTGGATTGAAAGCGTCTCTAGCATTCTGCAACACAGGTTTGTGAAGTCTCATGACAGAGGTAGGTTTTTGAGTATAACTCATCTGTCTTGATAGGATTTCACTCTAGCCTGAAAGCATAATTCAAAGAAATAGCAAATTTACATTCTGGGTAGTTTTGTTTGAGTTTATTTAAAGGACTGAAACACACACAATTCTCATAATAGCTCTTGCTACTGATGTGTTGATGGTGCTGACAAAGAGAAAACTCAGACCAGATGGTTTCCAAACAGTGGGACCACCTGGCTTGTTGGCAATGCCAACATATTCCTGTTTCTCAAATAGCTGTATCCTCACTTGTGTGGAAATGTCTGAGGTGGTGCGCAGGAAGTGAGGCATTCCAAAGTCAGGATTATTCAGTGAAGTAAAACACCCATGCCACCCTCAGACTGACCCCCTTCCCACTTAGAATACTCTTAAGGGCCTCCTTTTTTTTCTTTGTCTTTGTAACTATACAATCTAGTTCTTCATTTCCATATTATAAGGGAAAAAAAGAAGGCGCACGCGCACGCGCATACACACACACACACACACCATTGCTTCTTGGGATGTTTATGATGTTTAGACCGTCACCATCATCTGCCTAGTTGGGGCATCTCTGGAGGAGACAGGAGAATACTCTATGTGAGAAGAGTTAGCAATCAATCCACAGATTGGTGTGGCAGCTCTTCTCACAAAATTAACTCTCAAGCCTTGGAATTTGCTCGAGTTATTTGATATCTAATTGTTCCCTGTTGAAATGCTGGTTGCTTATTTGATGCATAACCATTGGGAATCTAACTAGTGTGTTGTCATTAAAGAGTCAACACTGGCTAGTGATGACAACACATAGGAAAATCACTTCAGATATTGTTCATACTGTTTTAAAAATATTTTAAAGTCTTTAAAAAGAAATAACACTAGAGGTCATTTTGTTGAAAGTCTCTGGAAAGAAATATTAGTGTATTTTCATTAAAACTTTATTTTCCTTCAAGTGATACTCTAATTGTCTACAAAATCTTCAAAATGGCCTCTTGAAGATGAGAGGGTGGGTCCGCAAAGACCTTGGGTACCGCAGGTCTCAGTTGGGATCTGTGATTCTACTATTTCTTTGCTAGCAGTACTAGTTTAGGATGGTAGCCAGTAAACCTTAGTTTCTTATATTAGAATTTTGGGTTGCATGTGACACAAAATCCCATCCTAATTCCCTCAAAAGAAAAGAAAAGAATAACATGAAGGAGACCAGTCCCAAGGCCTAAGCAGCAATGTGCTTTCTAGGCTTTCTGAAGTAGAGCGGATCTGAGGCCATCAAGACAGGACATAGAGCTACAGCTAGCTTGGTGGATTCTGGCAAGCACAGATAGCTATAGATGCTTCCAGAGATTTGTTTCTTAGTGTTCTAGCTGCCAGAATGAGAGACTCCTTCTGTGCTGTATTTCTTAATCGTTAGGTCTTCCAATCTTGGTGACTTGAACTAGCTTAGTGTGCATGGTCTTTGAGTCAGTCCATGGTTAGGAAAGTAGGCCATGAAGAAAATGGTGGTTCCTAAGAAGCCTGAGTGGGTGGAGTGAAGGCACAGGAGATAGGTTTTAGGTGGACCCCAAATAGGTTTTCATGTATTTCTCATGTATCAAACTATGACAGAAGAGGACTTTTATAGAGTGATTTTTTTTTGGTTAAAGATTAAGCAAGATGGCTTGTCAAGTTCCTGGTACAATGGCTACTACCTTCAAGCTCTCAAATGGCAGTTACTACAGCACAGCTGGGTGACCTCATGTTAGCACCTCAACACCAAAGCCAACCAACATGAAGCCTTTACCATTATCTAACAAGCTAAGAGACCACAATTCTTCAGCATTTTAAGTACACTTCGTAGTTTCTTTCCCGTGGAAGGACAGAACGAGTGTGATATTTCTAGTTTAACACAGAGCTTTTAAATTACCTGTCAGATTCTCTACATTTATATTGTAAACACATTTTGATTTTAAGAAATTAGTCTTAAATCTTTTTTCATTGAAATGGCCTCAGAGCTCCTTCTGTGTGGTTAAAACTGCCAATGGGGCAGTTTTCTCGCACTATTAATGTACACTGTACACGGGAAGAATAATTCTCTTAAAATAGTTTTAAGCACAGACAAGTCTTGTGGGAGCTCGTGTCGTTTCGACTATTTGTATACTTTTGCTTGACTCCTCGCCTACCCTGGTCTCTTACTTCATCATAGTTGGAATACGGCTTGCGTTTTAAGTTACTAACTTCTTGATTAGCAATTTCCTCAGTGGAAACAACTCCTCTCCCAGGCCTTTACAGCTTAGAATAGATAGATACTTAAGGATGTTTCCTGTTACAGGTTTTTTATGTCCTTCATTTAGCCACACATAGTAAACTTACAGTTCAGAAGATTTCAGTAATGTTTTATGTTGTGTGTGAGTTAAGCTCTTGGTATTCAAAAGTCATAATCATGTAGCTGTTTAAGGTGAAAGTGGCTTTTGGATAGTTAAGAAGATTTGTGTCCAGGAGCCAAAACTCCAATGTTGCCTAAATTATTAAATCCTACATATTAAGTTCTTGGTGAAAATATGAATTGTATATATTTAGGCACTAGTTTCCTTCATCAGTGTTAGAGTGCTTGTTCACTTGTCCATTTGCTTTGACGCACCGGTTTCACCAGTGCTGGACTCTGGGCATGGGTACCCTACACCTGCTCGGCACTGATTGGTTGTGTGGACGATCATTGCCTTCAGCAGTGATATAGCAGAGCGGTGTTTGTGGTGACGTGCGGGCTGGGTTACGCTCGACCCTCAGGGAGTCTCCTTGTCATTCTGTGATGCCACCAGCTCTATTACAGGTAAAGAAGGAGCTGAACTTTATGCTATGCAGCTTGTCTCTTGTCCTCTGAGAACTGCTCAGTTGGTGTCAAGCCTCTCCCTGCCTGCACACAGAATGTTGTTATACCTCATCTGTGTTCAGTTTGATATTTTTCCAATTCAACATTTTAAACATTCTCAAGTAAACTGGGAAATAATGTCATTGAAGTTGCCCAAATGCTGGGATTTCTGCCCTTCGTTAGCTCCATGACGTCAAGCCTCCCTTTTCTATAAAATGCGTACCTGCCAGTGTTTACATGAAACACTATGTAAAGAACTTTTAACTCTTTATTTCCTTCACTTATTTATTTCTATTTTGAAGAAAAGAGGAAGAGGATGGAGGGGGTTAGCTGCTGATGGCACAGTTCCCACGAACGGTGGTGGTGTACGTTACCTGGATGTTTAATCACTGGGATGTTTAGCCATTACCTGCTGACATACCTGGCTAGTTTGCATTCCCGAAGTATATAAAGTCACCAGTACAGAGCCTGGAACATAGCAGAAATCACTAGATGCACCATTTCATTTAACTTACACTCAAAGGTGCCATCTGTAGTCTATTGCAACCATCCTTGTTTTGTACCTGAAGAAGTGTCTCAGAGAGGTTAAGTAACTTGCCTGAGGTCACACAGCTAGTAAGAGGTACAGGTAGAGCACAAGATGAGTTTGTCAATGGTTAAGTCTTTGTATTAAGTGCTCACACATAGTCAGGTATCTTACATATGATCATTATAGAGCTGATAAAGAAATTAATTAAAATATTATATGTATTTAGATCATTATATATTTAGATTACTTGTTTTGTAATAAAATATAGAGTTCCCTTATGAAAAACGAGACTCCTGAGTCTGATAAAGTTGGATGTCATTACATGGAGACCGAAAAAAATATCTGTAAACATCTCCAAGTGTCTCTGTGATGCTATAAAAGGTTAATTTGAAGCTGAGAATTCATGGAAATTACTTTTAATGGATTTTGATTATGTTTAGAAAAGCTAATCATAACTTTAATTTTATTCAATTAATCATAAATTTACAAATTATGGGATTAATTTATAAAAAGCAAATTTACCTTTGAACTCAATTCTTTGACTCAGTATTTGTTAAAATTAACTTCACCTTTAATCGGATTTTCCTTTGTAGTGCTTAATTCCCATTGGGCATTGCAGGTGAGCCAGTGTTTTGCATTTTAGGCTTTAAAAACACAAGACTAGGACCAAATAGTAATCAGTCGTGAAGTGGTTATTAAGCCCCTAATGTATACACAGCATCAAGCAGAAAGCAGCATATGGCCCACATTCGCTGGAATCTTCGAGTCTGCTGAAGTGCACAAGTCAGTACCTAGTTGAGGACACTTTGCAAATCAAACTCAAGAGTTGTGCATGCAGTTTTATGATGCTACATCCCTTGCAATCTTCCCTTGAGCAGCGTGCGACGCATTTATTTTGTCTAGGAAGGTGGTGGGATTGGTTGTCGATCTCATTGTATTCGAAATGAGATCACAAGCAGAGAAACATGAATCAGTAGTAAATACGCCCACAGGCTTTGGGCTTCTATTAAGCGTATTCTGACAAGCTGCTTTAAGGCTAAACTGCCTTCTCCTTCTGCTGCCCTTCTGCCCTGGCCCACTGTGATACACCCCTGGGTCCCCTTGAACGTCTGCTCCCCCTTATTAGCTCATGTTTGGAATCTGCTTTATAGGACACCCTTTCATACTCTTGATTTTTTTCTCCTGCTTTTATACCTTGAGTTTCTGCTGTTAATCAAACATTTCCAGTAAGATGACGGAACTTAGAATGGCTGACTTGATTTTCTGTACCTGGAGGTTCACTTGTTGGATCATGTCTTTCCCTAATGAGTGAATGCACATTTATCAGTCTTTATTATTCTGTGCGTGATTTTTATTTCATGTCCATGTATAAAGTGTACTGACCTGTGCATTTTAAGTCTATGTACACAAACATGCACATATGTGACCATGAGCACACATGTGCATGCATCTATATCCATATGTCTATACAGATAAACACTCAGAATACCAGCATATGGGCAAACATAGAATATCAATATTGAATAGAATTCTGTTTGAAATAACATTTTAAGTTACTCTGCAAAAAATACTAAAAACTCAAATGGCCAGCTGTGTGAATTTTTTTGGCATTAGAATTGCAGTGTGTGTGTGTGTGTGTGTGTGTGTGTGTGTGTGTGTGTGTGTGCACATGGACCCATCTGCGTTCACATGTTGGGACACGCCTGCAGTTCTAGTACTTAAAGAGGCTGAGACAGAGGATCATGAGCTAACAGGCTAGCTTGTGCTGTATAGTAAGATACTGTCTGAAAAATAAGAGCAATTTTTCAAAGTGTCTTTATTTAGTGTTAAATGGGTAAGACTGTGAGAAAGCAAGGCGTAGTGGCCAGCCTCCCCCGCCCCCACCTCCCACCAGGCTCCGCACAGATTCTTTCTGACCTCAGGCTGCCATTTTTGCCTTGGCCTTCTTATCTCTCTGGCCTTCCTGTCCCACTTAACACACTTAAAAGATTGCACAGCTGCCTGATAGCTCTCTAGGAAGGCAACGTCCTGAGGCTGGACCCAGAACTCTGCCTCCTCCTGTGCCTCAGGACTGCTTGCTAGTGGAGGACCAGTGGTGAGGAGGTCCCCACCACTGCCCTGCCTGTGCTCCTGCTTCCCTCCTGTTCCTCTCCAGGGAGGGGCTGTTGGAATGAAAGTCTATTGGGATGCAGCTCTGATGCTCTTCCATGGGCATTCTGTCCCAAGAGAAAGGTGAGCCTGCATCCTCCGGAAGTGCACACCAGTCAGTCATCCCGCACCCTCTCGGTCCCCTGCTCTCCTCACTTCCGTTCTTACTGCCAGCAGCCTGTTGTCTGAAAGGCTCTGCTGGGAGGTGGGTGCGCATCTCCTCTTGCTTCCTGCAGGACTTACTGTCCAGGGTCTCTTGTGCCCACCCCGTGAGTATGAGGCCAGCGTTTCTGACACGGCCCACGACATTGGCTTGCATCTCTTCCTTCGGGTTTCTTCACTACATATCATTCATTGTGTCTGCTTCATCTTTGCATGCTAACATAGGCTCGGTGAGCTAAGGATTATTGGCTCCCTCTTTGAGGTGCTGCTTCCACACCTGGAACAACTCTTGACTGAGCAAATGACTAAATAAGTAAACTCTCAAGGGGGAAAGTCCTGAGAATGCCACTCGGTGGAGGCCATTGCTATGTGTGGAATCCCTCATGAAACATTGTTTTCGAGAAACAGTTGAGAAGACAAAAGACCTGACATGCAAGTTTTATCACCAACGCTGAGCACAGGGGAAGAAAAGACTTCTTTTTCTTCTTTTTTTTCCTTTCTTGTTTTGCTGGGGCAAGGGCAACATATATGAATCTTAATAAATACTAGACTCTGTGTCAAGTAAGGTACTAACCCATAAGTACTCTGTGGTGGTAGCAGTTATTTTCAAAATCTGATGCGTGTGTTCAGTTGAGGGACCTAGCTTTTACCCCTCCTCGTGTCGCGCTGGCAAATCCTGGCCCATGCAGAGCCATTTTATTTCCTGTTTGTGAGACAGCCGGCCCTCTGATCTCTAGGTTTAATTCTCCTTGGCTTTCCTTTCTTTCTGAAGCATTTGTTGAGCTACTCCCATGAGCCACTGCAGGTGCTCGGTAGCCGGATACAAGTGGGTGGGAGTGTGGCGAAGACTGTGCTGGCTAATGGTTCCTTGGCTCCCTGGATATAGTAAACAAATACTGGGTGGTCGGGGCTTGAGTGGGTGTTGAGAGCGTACCACGCCACTAGAAAGGAAGAAATAGCTTCTAAAACACTGAGAACCATTTACAGAGAAGATTGCACACTTTCCAAACAAGTCACTTGAGTAGGCAGGCCCAAACCAAACTATTCGTAGGTGTCTTGTGAACGCCTTGAGGACTGCTGGATGCTAATCAGTTCCAAACTTACAATTCCAGTATTCAGTATATTTTCTCTTTTATTTCTTTCTCTGGAAATCAGTCCTTAAAACAAACAACAAAAAGAATGAAGCACAAGTGCCTTTTCAGAAGCTGTCTTCAGGGACCGAAAGGGGGGACTGGTAGACTGGTCTCCCTGGAAGATCACCATTTTTTTTCCTTTTTGTGTGTGTGTGTGACAGTTACCTTGTGGTCTTTTTATGCTTCTGTTATTTCCCTACCCTGTTTCTCACTGTGCTCACTACCAGCTAATCTGACCAGTTTCCCTTGGACACACTGAGACTGTGCCTTGGGCCTGTGTCTACCTTCAGACATGTGCTGGATGCCTTCTTGCTGGGGGAGTGGGGTTAGAAGGCCAAGCCCAGTCAGCATTTTCTCTGCAATAAAAATATAACCGTTTATTGGATCATTTATTTATGGCAATAGCTAAAGTAAAGGTCTTAAGACTTTTAAGAATTTAGGGAGGATATTAAGGAAAGCATGGAGAGAAAATGAGATCTTCCTAAGCCAAAATTGAGGAATTTCCAAAATTTTTCTATTTGTTTTTATCAAGGTTTTAATTTTCTTTTTTAAAGCTCATCTGGTCAAAGAAAATCTTCCAGTATCCTCAAGGCTAACTATACTCGACAGAACTAAGTTTATAAATATGGGTGTCACTCAGTGAAAGACCACGCTATATCCCACTAGGAGAACTTCCAACCCTATTTAGGATCCACATTTACAACAAACCCATATGTTTATTAGCTGCAACGATAATTTAACTATTAACTTGAGAATTTTAGTTCTGAATGCAAAGTGGGGATTGTATGGACTGTGAGCATGTTTTCAGGGTTCTTGATATTTGGGCTTAAAACCAAGAACATAGCATCCAGCATTTAGCTGATGTTCCAAATGGTCACTGTATGACAAACAGGAGGCAGGCTTTGTAAGATTTATCTGTGGCTGTTCCAGCCCCCAGGACACTGCTACTGTTAGCCGCATTCAAAGGAAGTCTATTGTTCTCATTTACTTGAGGACTGGGGCTGAACCCAGGGTTTGGCTTAGCCGGGTAGCCTACATCCCAGTCTCTTCCTGACCCTAGATGATCTGGAATTCTTGGTCCTCCAGCCTTCCGGTCTGAGTGCTTGGATTATAGGGTTGTATACACAGCATACACAGATCCATAGAGCTCTGCACACAGCGTGCCAAGGGTCAGGTGTGAGAAGCTTTCTAATTCCGACGTGTGGCCTTCTTTATAAATATTTTCATAAGTATTTATCTACTAGACATCTGCCAGCACAGCATAGTGTAATTGTGCCCATATGGTTTGCTGTATGATGTAGAGGGGAACTTGGTCCCGGCAGGGCTGGCTGATATGTGCCCCTCCTACCCAGCACAGCCCAGGCTCCAAGTTGTATTTTCACGGGCCTTGTACTACATGTATGCTTCTTAAATATAATATCGAACAAACACACACAGATCAATTTTCTTCTCTCTTGTCAGGTCAAGTACAAAAGAGATTTTGAAGAAAGCAAAGGCAGGGGCTTCAGCATCGTCACAGACACTCCTGAGCTGCAGAGGCTGAAGAGGACTCAGGAGCAGATCAGTAATGTAGGTGCCCTTTTACTTGATGATGAGGTGGCCCTGGTGTGTGTCTTTGGGTAGGAATGTGAGACTGCATGTGTGTGTGTGAAGCATAGCTGAGTGTGTCCCAACTTCTCATAACACGTACCAGCGTCACCTGTCAAACCCCAGGCCTTCGATCTCATCACTTACTAGCCTAGCTTCTAGAACAGTATCTTCTTCGCATATTTTGAATATCTCCCAGCCTTCGTATTTGGACAAGATTAAATGTTTGTAATGAAAAATTCTGACAGTTTTTCTCTATGTTGATAACAATATAAAGTTAATATATAGTTTGAGTATAGTAAACAATATGGTCTTTTCTAATTGTGTGCATACTTTGTATATCTGTTAATCATATGCTGTATCTAATTTTAGAAATAAACATTTGTTTTTGTAGTTGTTTTATACTTGAAAACCACATTTCTTTAGTAATATACTTTCTAGAGTAACAAAAATTGGGACTGGAAGAAGTCCGAGGCACCATTAGAATGTGAATTTAGCACTTACTAAAGGTACATAAGCAGTTCATTCTGGATTTTTGTAATTCATATGTGTGATTGTATTTCTTCTAATGTATTGCATGAAATGTGTCAAAATGCCTTTTTCTGGAAAGGAGTAGGTTTAATATTAGATATACAGAATGAAAATTAAAAACTGTGCATAGTATAGTATGGTATGGCAAACATGCAAAGCTTCTACCATAATCATGAGATTGTGGATGTCACTTGTCACAGAAATCTGACAAGTATGTCACAAGTATTACAAATATATATATATATATATTGTATACAGATGTTATAAGTAATATAACCCTCATTTCTAGGAAATGTTTATCATTAGCAGGTAGATTTAAATTTACTGATACTGGGGACATGGTCATGAGTTACATGCACATGTATGTATATCTACATACACACACATACACACACATGCACACACATACATACACACACTTTGTAGATAGAGTTTAGCATGTTATTTGTTAAAAATTGGTATTTAAAATGTTATCTCAAGGCCTGGAAAAGACTTCTTTTTATCACATTCTCTATGGCTTACATATTGTTTTGTCTTTATGTGGACATTCTCTATTTCAGTTTTTTTCAATTAAAGAGTTGACTTTTATGAGCTGATGACATCCACCCTGTCCCTTGGTTTTTCTTAGGACTTTTTGGACTGCCAATAATGAATAAAATAGATAATTACCTTCATTCTCCCCATTCATTCTTCCCTCAAATCAAAAACCCATTCTTCCTTTTAAAAATACAAACCAGAAATGCTTTTCAATGATAGTTCCACTCAGGGTTTTAAAATATTATGCCAATGTCAGTTCTCTCTCAAATGCTCAACTAGCATAGAAATTTCTCAAAGAACTAAGCAACTCTTCTTAAGACCATCCATGTGACGGATAACACGAGGATTACAGTTCACTCAAAGGTAAGCCTTTTCATTTATGTTTAAATTATGTCAGTGTTCATAAGTAATTAGAAAATAACTCATCATTTCACCAAACTTTATCATTAGCAGGCGTATACTTTATATTCAATGCCAGAGGTCGTTTGCAGATCCATTCTTAACTAGGCAAAAACCCTTATCACGCAGGTATGTATTAATCTATAATTGTCATGTTCATAGCAGCCTGTACAAACCAACAAGATATAAGATACAGCCTGTGAGATAGGCAATGGCCAGTTTTAAGCATCTAATTTAGACCACAGCTAAACCACTGTCCTTTTGCTTTCTCTTGGTGTTCGGTACCAAAAAAAGCACAGTAGTAGTTCATTGAGCAATGATGGGGCCTGGCCACGCTTGGGTTATAGTAAAGTTAAAGATTCCACAATGTTTCCGTTAAGCCTCCTCCTGAAGAAGGGGAGCTACGAAGTATTCTGAGGTCTGGTGAATTTATTACTCATTTATAAGACCACGGCCCCATGGAATTTTCCCATTCTACACTTTCTTGTTTTTCCATATTACTCCAGGGTCTCTTGCCATAAGAAATCTGACTTGATTTGAAAAGTACCATGCTGGTTTTTCTAATTCTTTCAACCATTTTAACATAAAGCCGCTGAACAATACTAGGCAAAACCCATGCAGATATTTATGACTGTGGCCTGCATTGTTTCCGTTTTGAGAGGAAGAAGTGAGCGAGGCCCTAACTTGGGAAGACCCTGCAATCATCCTGCTAGGGATGGTTGGGTTGAGCTCACCCTGATGATTAGAAGATAGGAGATTTGTGAGTCTTACGTTAGACCTCAGGTGATGGGGGACCCAAGTGATCATTATAGTCTATATTTTTCTTTTTGATCTACTTTATAAAATATATTTCCAGTTCATTTTGCCTTTGGATATTTAGCGACTCTTTCTAAGCTGCTGTTAATCCCCTTTGGACTGAAGAGAGTATAAAGACATGAAGCTGTGAATTTAATAACTCCTAGGTGTTTGGGGTAATATGTTATGGATGAGTGGGTATTTTTGATTGCTTGTGTCTGTGTCTGTTGCTGTTATGAAAAATTTTCAGACACTCTCATGTTCATTTGTCTAGGAATTGAAGTCATTTGGAAATAGCTGCCCAGTCTGCAAATGTGACAGGGGTGTGGATAAAGTAGAACCTTAAATTTCAAATTTTGAATAATAAAGAGGTAAATGTAGGCTAGCCCTGACTTCTTTATTTTGGCACCCATGACAGCATAGTGAACACAGGAGATGCATTAAGGAGTAGCATTTAAAGTGCTTCTACACTCCTCAGGATAGCCACAGAAAGAAAAGAGGTGGGGTTTGGAAGATACTTACCCATAGGAAAGAAGCAGAACTTGTCTTTTAAAGTAAAGCTCTTATTTCCCCCGGTGATGTTCCAGATGATGTCGTCATTTAATTTGAGACATTTGTATCCGAGGTTGACTGGTTGGACTTAGAAATATTTTTGTTTTGTTTTGTTTTTTTTTGTATTTTTAATGGGAAGTCAGGATATTCAGCTGAAAAGTTTAATAGTGAACGGTGCTTACAAGTTCAGGTTTTGTTTCAAGTCTGTGTGCAGCAGCATCTAGCTAGGGAATTTTGTGGGAAGTGTTGTCGTAGGATCTCTGGGTTCTCTGGATTTTCACAATTAAGCCAGTCAGGTTTCATATGCCTTCTTTGAATTCCTCCCCCATAATTATCCATCTTTGTATGTTTATTAGCCATAGTTTAATATGGTACACACACAAAGATAAATCTAGGAATATCATGCCCACGGGGAACATTAAAACATCTTCAGCCTCATCTGTATACCTCTAGCTTAGTACAGCTCTAGTTTTGGGTGGTTCCCACGCTCCAACCTCCGAACAGGGTGGGCGTTCAGGGTACCTGCAACGGGGTGACAAGGTAGCGTGCTCAGTATTGCAAGGACTCAGTGTGGCCCGCCAAAGATGACTGATGTCTTTCCCTGTGCCTGCTAAGCACACCTAGGGGCTACACTTTCAATTAACTCACAGTGTGGGCATAGACTGGGAAACAAAATGGTAAAATCAAGCCCCAAGAGGTTTGTGCAGCCTTCCTGGCGTAGATAAACACTGTTTGTTTCCTAATTCATCATAGGTGGAAGGAAGGTATCATGTGAAGAGGAAAGAGAAAGAAAGACTCTCCGGCTTTCTGAGACGGACGGAATAGTAAGTGTACCCTTCTGAGACGTGCCTGAGTTTGTGCCTGTCCTTGTCCCCCAGTGGAAAGAGTGTTGTGTGTCTATGTGAGTGTCCTTACACTGCTGCCCACCAGACCTTTCTTTTACTCTGTGTCTATAGCTTTGATTATGTGTCCTGTTTCCCAACTATACTTTTGCTGCTACTGCTTGCAGTCTACCATACCCATTCATAAGAAAAGCTTGCTTGCCTTGCAAGAAAAGCAAAGATCAAAAGCTGTCTGTAATTTGATACTGAAATGTAATTAATACTAACTCTTTTGATATAGCCACATAAATTTTCATTGACTTAGAATTTAAAATAAATTATATGCCCATTAATAAACTCACAAGGACACTGCTGATTTAGTTCCCGGGGACTTTATGAGTTAGCTTCAGAAATATTGGATTATTGGAACCAAATAATTGAATACAATGTCTACGCACTATTAAAAGATTTGATTCAAAGTTAAGATGAGTGTGAGGGTGAGCATGAGAGCGTAGGGATGATTATCTAGGGATTTAGTCTCTGTTTGTAATTTAAATAAATCATTTTGACAGAGACTGACTGTAACCATGTTCAGCTGCTGACAGTGTAAAATTGAGCTGTATGGTGGACAGAAGACAAGCAGTCAAGAGAAATCCCCAAAGGTAAAATTTGTTATGTAATTGGGTCAACTCATGCATGAGAAATGCATGCTAATTGTAAACTGGTGGCAAAACTATCCTGTAGGAGGCAATTGGGTCTTATATGAATCCAAACAACTGACTGGGGGAGCTGGCTTTCTTTTGGAACACAGCAAACACAGACGTTGGTTTTGAAAGGAGAGAGAGAGATAAAAATTAGAAAGTCATGCGGCATGCAAATGAACTTTTTGTTAGTTTCCCTCCTAATACAAGTATTCCTAATACAAATACTAATACAATACTAATAACTTGCATCATTAAATAAAAATTTACACAAGAGCTCTTGATTTTAAGTAGTTCAGTTACATTAAGTAGTATGTAAGGGCAATGGGATGATATTTTATTATAACCCTTCATGGCTTTATTAACATAATCGATAAGTTATGAAGTTGACTCCTAAGATACAAGCCCTTGAAGGCTTGTATTTTTAGGGTGAACCCCTAAGCTGCTTTAACGGTCTGCATTTCACCTCCAGCTCATCTCCATTAGTAACCCTGATATAATCCAATGTAACAGTGGGTCAGTAGCCTGCTTTCTGAAGGCAGGGATCAAGTGTGCCAAAGAAAGCAATGGGACAATAGCACATATTTTTCTTATAATGTCTAACACATGTTCATGAATAGTTCATGGGTTTTGGAACACTTTGACACACTGTTTAATTAGACCCTCTGAACAACCTCTCTCCTCAGGGAAAGGATTTCTATAAGGAATACTTACACTCTCCTGTGAAAAATATATGGAAAATTACCTTTTGGCCTTTTCTTTCCCATTTGTGGTGTCCCTCACACCTGGCTTTGTTTTATTTTTTATGTAGGGCAGGACTTCAAAGACTGATTTCTGCTTTTTATCCCCAATTTTTTTAGCCACAGTCACTTAAAGAAACAAATATGTCTCAGACCAGTAATCACTTCTGCATGGCAAGAACAGGGCTTCTTGCTAAAGAACCTTGCCTTGAGGGGGCGTTTGGAGAGGAGCCACCGAAATATGAGACTCGGCACCTGTGACTTCCGCTGGGTCACAGATTAGGAATCCAGAGGTGATTTCTTGAGGTGCTGCTTTTGAGAAAGTCTGTCTCCCCATTTCCCGGCTCACCACCTACCTGCCTTCCGGTTTCAGTCTCTATGGCAGCATCTTCGCTGGGCGGTTTTTTTCCTTTGAAGCAGCTCATGCTCTCTTATGCTATCTGAAATAACACCAACAGAGTCTTACTAAAGTATCTGCTGCATCAAGATCTCGCTTTGCGGTCCATTAAATAAAACCACCCCCTTTGGCTCTCCCCTTTGAGCAGGATGAAGTTTACCCTCCTATGCCCTTTATGGACTCTGATGACCTTTCACAATTGCCCCGAACTATTTCCGGCCTTATCTTCCACGGCTTGTCAACACTGTTCGCCCATTTCTTTTGGGCCTGCACTTGATATCTTCTCTGGACTTTCCTGTGAGTCATTCCTCTTGTTTTAGCCAATTTGACACCACTGGGAAGTGAAGTGCTGACCCCTGACCCCAGCAGACACTTACCAAGTGCTTAGTGATCGTTCTCTCCTCTGGAATCCTTGCAGTGCTTTGAGGAGGGTTATACTTACTTCTTATAGTCATTTCATATGATATAGTCCACATTCTGGTTGTAATCAGTATTCTATGCTGATCTCATAGTTTTACTTCTTTAACTTTAAGAGAATGGAGATTGTCTACTCGTTCAGTCAGTGTTTTCTATCTCCAGCGCGCCCAGCAGAGCGCACTGGCTCCTCTGTTCAGAACATGCCCCCGTTCCTTCCTCTGGTTTCTGTGGTAGTCTTGATTGTTCTTGCTTCATTCCAGGTGGTTCACTACACGACTTCTTGAAAACTATTCCTAAAGTACACATTTGATTGTTTCATACTTTCTTTTAGAATCTGTTCTATGGATCCCTACTACCTTTAGGATAAAATGCAAACTACTTTTCCTCCGAAAACAAGGGCTATCCCTGGTTTACTGAGAGCTGAGACTTCAGTGTCCCTCTTCTCTCTGAGCTCTGTGGACTTACCCTTCCTTCTTTCCTTCCTTCCTTCCTTCCTTCCTTCCTTCCTTCCTTCCTTCCTTCCTTCCTTCCTTCCTTCCTTCCTTCCTTCCTTCCCATCCTCCACAGTTCCACAGTCCCCCCTCCTCTGCTCCCAGTCCTGCCTTCAACCCTCCAGCACCCCATCCACTCCTCCTCCCTTTGTTTCCTGAGAAGGGCAGGCCTCCCATGGGCATCAAGCAGCCTTGGCATGTCCAGTTGCAGTAACACTAGGCTCATCTTTTCCCATCGAGGCTAGAGGAGCCACCCAGTAGGGGGAAAGGGTCTCAAAAGTAGGCCAAAAAAAAAAAAAAAAAAAAAAAAAAAAAAAAAAAAAACCAAAAAAAAAAAAACCAACCCAGCCCTATTCCCGCTGTCAGGAATCCCACATAAAGACCAAGCTGCACAACCTTTACATATGTGCAGAGGTCTATGTCAGTCCCATCCATGCTTCCGGTTGGCAGTTCAGTCTCTGTGGGTCCCTTTGGAGCCAGGTTAGTTGACTCTGTAGGTTTTCTTGTGTTGTCCTTGACCCCTCTGGCTCCTACAATCCCTCCTTCCCCTCCTCCACAGGATTCTCCTAGCTCCTCCTAATGTTTGGCTGTGGGTCTCTGCATCTGTTTCCATCCGTTGCTTCTTTGATGATAGTTGTACTAGGCAATGGAAACTTTCAGGAATCTGTGAGGGGGACACTAGCAATGGGCGATATGGAGCCTGAACCTGGCATCTCCTATAAGGAGGCAAGACTTCCAGTGGAGGAATTGGAACACCAACCCAGCCACAAAACCTTCAGCTTACAGTTTTTCCTGCCTACAAGATGTGCAGGGGTAAAGATGGAGCAGAAAGTGAGGGAGTGGCCTATTAATACTGGTCCAGCTTGAGACCACGCCCTGAGAGGGAGCCCACCCCGGCGTGTTAATGATGCTCTGCTCTACTTGCCTGCAGGCTTCTTCATTCTTAGCCTTCCTCTCTATCTTTCCACTCTTGCCATCTGCGTCTATGGGTCCAGTGACATTTTTCCTCCTCTTCCCACAGGTGACTATCGAAAGGTGTGATCCAGCATAGTGATAAACTGGAGAACAAAGGAATTGCCACACACCTTTGCACCCCAGATCTGTTTTGGGCCAGTTTGACTTTCTACCTGTTTCTCAGTCCTGGCTCATAAAATCTTTCCTAGGACAAATGTCACAGTAAAGGAAGTGACTAATCTGTTCTTTCAATACAAGATTTCTGGTGGCCCAGTTAGTACTTGTAGCCCAAGCCCAGTAAATGTGTACTGAAAATAGCCATGTGAGGCAGTAATTTGTTAGAGTAATGTATTTTGTGCCTTCTTTCTTATCAAAATCCCACTTTAGAAGGGCCTTTAATTTTAGAAATTGCTCTGATTTCTTTTCCTTCTTGTTATATTGCTTGCTAATACCTAGTTTTTCTTGTGTGCTTCTTAAATATGTGGTGACTTCTATAGTTTTATAAAATGACTGTAGCAATCTTTTTTAGCAAGGAATGGTTTATGGCTTCCTACTGTGTGACCTAAAAATTTAAGTATATTGGAAATGCAAGAACTACCCCTTTCTAGAACACTGTAGCCAGAATATATGGAAAACCCAAGCCAAACCCATAAAAAAGTCTTATAAAGACTTATAAAATCTGCTTCAGTTTTGTATTAGCTTTCTCTGTGCTCTGACAGAACGCCTGGCAGAAGTGATGGAGGGAAGGAGGAGTTGTTCTGCTCCTGATACAGTCCATCGTGGTGGAGGAGGCAGAGGCAAGTAGTTAAGGTCAAGGTGGGGGAAACTCACAGTCTAGGCTTCCTCAGAGCTTGTCAATACAAGAAATAGCAAGCTCTAGCCGGAAGCAGGGTGTCTATCACCGTCAAGGGCCTCCCTTGTTGGTGTGTGTATGCCAGCTAGGCTCCATGTCCCCAGATTTCTGTAGCCTTCTGTGGTGGTGTGAATAGGTTTGCCCCACCCCCAGATTCATGTGTTTCAATGCTTGGCCATAGGGAGTGGCACTATTAGGAGGTGTGGCCTTGTCGGAGGAAGTGTGTCACTATGTAGGTGGGCTTTGAGGCCTCCTACGCTCAGGCTTTGCCTAGTGTGGAAAATAGTCTCCTCCTGGCTGCCTTCAAATCAAGAGGTAGAACTCTTGGCTTCTCCAGTACCAAGTCTGCCTGCATGTGGCCTGCCATGACCATAATGGGCTGAATCTCTTATACTGTAAGCCAGCCCCAATTAGGTGTTTGTTTGCCTTCATAAGAGTTGCTGTGGTCATGGTGTCTCTTCATAGCAACAAAGCCCTAACTAAACACCTTCTGAAATAGCACTACCAGCTGGCGCTCTAAGAATTCACGCGCAGGAGTGAACATTTCACATTCCCACCACAGTAAGTCTATATTGCAAATACTACAGTTGGGTGCTTCATACAACAGAGATGTGTTTTCATAAGGATCTAAAGCCAGGCCACGCTAGATTGAGGTTGAGTGGGGTTGGGTTCAGGTGAGGACCCTCTTGTAGGTTGCAAACCATCACTGGCCACTCCTTTGTCTTTTCCTTTCTTTGCCATGAAGGTCATCTTTTTTTTTAAAAAAAAAAAAAAAAACAGGGTATTGGTCCAATGGGGTTGAGACTCTGCCCTTATGACCTCATTTAACTTTGACTGGATTCCAACTATAGTCACAGTGATGGTGGTTAGAGCTTCACTGTATGAATATTTGGGCGTGGCAGTGCAAGGCACAATTCCATCGCCAAAACACTAAATCAGACGTAGTCTACATATATTACAGGCAAAAATCTGAAGGCATAAATGATGTGTACTCTGTAAAGGCACTCTGAAAAACACTGAAGCAGGATTCAATGATAAACCATTCTAATACATCAGCTTGGTCAGTAGCCATAGAAGACACCACCTTCTACTGCTACCGTTTCAGACAACTTCTGATGGTGTTAATGGAAGGGAAGCTAACATATAGTCATAAATATGTTTTGAAACTTTGAGATTTTGGTTAAATTCTGTAGCTCAAAAATTAGGCTTTGCATGTCTTTAGCCAGAGTGGAGGAGAGAGGCTTAGGAAGGAAAGCTTCTTACACTGTGGGGATCCTAATAAAGACTAGCATTGGGGAAAACGTCTTCATTTCTAGAGCATTATACAATTTCAAACTTACATAGCATCTGAATTTTCTCCTGATTTCATTGTATATTGTGGGGCACATTTCACAGCAGGAGGATCATAAATATTAAGGAAAAACTAGAAGTCTTATATAAGTATTTGTGGACTATCATTAATAGTTATGCTATGTAATTATAATTTTGGTGGATTTAGGGAAGATAAATTTAAAACTTGTCTTTTTTAGTTAATAAGAGTGACACTCAAATGTTATTTTATCTTATTAGAAAATCATAATTCAAGGGAGCCTTATTACAAAGATTTAATTTAAAACCCATTAGTACTCCAAGGTCAGTAGGCATGCACAATTAAAGAACAAGCTACAATTTGGAAGGTAGAGGGTGTGCATGTGTATAAGTGTGATTATATGTCTCCATGTTCACCATCTGATATTTTCTTTTCCTAGAGGGACTATATTATAAAAATTTTTACTTCTTGACCCTTGAATTGAGAATTGAGCAGAGTCTCCATAAAAGCCATAGGTCTTTCAAATAGAAGTTTAGAGATTCTTTATTTTTTTTCCTCTTCAAGTAGAATTGTATTCTTTCCATAGAAAAGGGTTAGAAGGTAGCCCTGGTGACCATGACAGTAAAGAAGACCCAACTGCTAGACTGCTCAATTCAAAGGATAGCAAGACAGAAACTATCCCTTTTTGGCTTGCATGCATTGTTTCCTTGATTTTTTTTCATGGTTATATTGTTGCCTGTAACAAAGTCAGCTTTAAAAAAAAATAATATCCATCAGTTTGTTTTGATCTGTTTGACTTGAGCTTTGTGTTATTATGTTGCTAGAATTGCAGAGGTGCTCAAAGTTAGCTGTGTTTAGCAAGGTACACAGAAGAATATAGATTTAGAAATGAGTGAAAGTTTCCAAAACAATCCTCCCTTTCCTCTTCCAGAACTGCCTTTGGTTTTCTTCTTCCTTCTCCACCCCTCTTTTCCTCCTCTTCCTCCTCCCCTGTTCAGTGATGGGGATGGAACCCAGGGCACTGGGCATACGAACGGAGCATATAACCACTCAGCTAAACCCCAGATCCTCATTTGAACATTTACTATTTTGGATGCTGACAACCCATTTCTTCTAAAATGGCACACTTAGTTGTCTTTGTGTAATTGTTATTGTGAGATTATTGAAGACAAGCTGAAGTTCTAATTTTTTTCTTATTATTTTGGGTTTACTTTGGCTGTGCCGTGGATTTAGAACCAGGGTCTCTGTGGCGTAGGGTAATTTCAAATCCTTGGCTTCGAGTGATCACTCTCACCCTCTTGAGAGAATGAGACTATTTGCATGTTCTCTTGTACCTGGCTTCAATTTTTAAGCTTAAGTCTTTTTAAAACTTGTACATTGTCTATAAAACATAAGGTAGAGATAAAGGTGGACTTTCCAAGTGTCTTACATGAGCACAGCGTTCAGTAAACGCTGGATGTGAACATCGATTACACCAGGCCTTGTGGATTTAGGAGAGAGAAACAACTTCTTTTTGTACACCTTTTGTGTTCACAATGTGGGGTATGACTTTAGCAAAGATGAAGGGTCCAGTTAATGGGGTATGAAATATCAAAAGCAGGAAAAAGGAGAAGTCACATGTTAGAGGTTGGGACACTCAACATATACATGTTAGGTTCAGGAGAGAGCCTGCTACCAAATTGTGGGTTGAGGCAAGATTGCTGACCGAGCTACTGTATTTTCAGGCATGTCTATTTTGGAAATTTGTAAATCCAAAATGCAGATTCTGAAGAGAAAACCATGTTGAGAACTTACTATTATTAATTTAAACATTTTAAAATGTCTCCTGTGTATAGACATTTAGGAGATGAGGGATAAGAGATAAAATAGGCATGACCCTTGACCTCAGCAAGCTTGTAATTAGCCTCTGAAAGGCTAGGAAGTAATTGCCATAGCAACACTTACACTAAATTAGATAACATAGCTAGTTTCCTAGCTGTGATTAATGCAGGCTAGAGGGAGATACTATGCTCATATGAGAAGAAAAACTATCCTGTGTTTGAGATGAAGAAATAGAACTTTTGACCTTACTATTTAAAAATGATTTAAAAAGGATTTTTACCTAGTGGCTGGGGAGATGGCCCAGCAAGGTTTTGCTGTGCAAGCATGAGGACCTGAGTTCAAATCCTCAGAATCCTTATAAAAGCTGAGTGTAGTCACATATGACTGTAACTCCTGGACTGTGGGCAGGGGTGAGAGGGGACTGTGCAGCTCCAGGTGCAGTGACAGACTCTGTCTCAAGGGGGTACAGCAGACAGATCAGGAGCTCAAAGTCCTCCTGTGCTCTCTGCTTGTACATGGGTTACACACCCACAAACATGTGTACATATCACACAATCACACACACACACACACACACACACACACACACACACGCACGCACGCACGCATGCACACATGCACGTGCACACACACACACACACACACACGCATGTATGCACACATGCACACATGCACATGCACACACATACACACACACACACACACACACACACACACACACACACACGTGCATTTAACGAGTGATCCACACTATTGGCAAAGTCGCAGGTGCTACGTATTATGGTCTCTCATTCTTCTGCATCTATCTTCCCAATTCGCTGTTTACCTGTCAGCATAGGTTTCTGAAAATACTCAGGAGTTAAATCCAACTGCCTAAATTGCTTAGCAGAAGTATAAAATGGGAGATGTAGATTTGTTCCACAAAACAAAACACAACATTTAACCAACTCATTCCATTATCTCTAAAATGGCACAAATGTTTAGTGTTGGAAAAGTATTGGTCAGTTAATGAATTAACGATGGCCAAGAGAATATAATAATAATATGTATTTTCACATATAGAAGCATCCTAATATGCTTTCTCTGCTTTCGTGCCTATGAAAAATCTGAAAAGTCAAAGGTCTAATCCTGTATACTTTCAATTTGTCTCCTTATTTTCTCCTGTCTGCAGGGTGGTACTTTTAAATTTTGAGTTTTTCACAAAAAGAGCGAGGGCATTAAGAAGACGTTTTGCCCTTTAAAAACACAGTTGTAAGAGGATGAGCGGTCCATGTGCAGATGCTGTGCCTTCCCTGCATGCGTGGAGTGTACACGTGTGTTTGGATGGAGGGCTGGTGCCGGAGAGGTCGGCGTCCCTTTCTGCAGTTTGGTTTCTGCCTTCGGTGTTCTTGGCCCAGTCTGTGCTGACATCGAACCACTGGGACATCCCCTCGGTGCTTTGGGGTCTTTTCCTGCCAAATATTGTTCTCTTGCAAGATTAAATGGCTGAATCAGTGTGGCCTGAATCTTGATCCTGCTGAGAATATTAAGGCTCCCGCGGGTTGTAATACAGATTGGCTGGCGGGAGCTCTGCTGGAGAAATAAACTGAGTTTCTCTAAATGAATCTAACAACTGCTGTGAACCTTTGTGTGTCCTGCAGCATGAGGCTGCGTGCTGGCGCTTAACCATTTACTGCCTTCATTTTCTCCCAAAGTTGCTCCAGTCCGCCCTTGCACATTGATTGGAAAGACTTTCATAACTTTATTTCACATTCATTTTCTGCCAGATAAGCCATTTGAGATATTAAATTGCTAAGTACTTTGAAGGGTAAGTCCCTATTCACTCGCTTTCTGGGAGGGGGGGGAACCATTTTTGTGTGCTTACAGAGTAAACGGACTGTGGTGTCACTGACAGAATTCAGTCAGCGACATCCCGGTTTCTTAGAGTAGATGGATTAACATCTCCCATTCTGATCCCAGGCTTTCTGCCAATGGTCAGAAGCATACAGAATACTAAGCAAGAGGCAGGGCTGATGCTGAAATTACTTACAGTACTCCTAAACTTGATTCCATTACTATTTGTGCTTTTAGGGTTAGACTAGAACTAAAAATAAATAAATAAATAAATAAATAAATAAATAAATAAATAAATAAATAAATAAAATTAAAAAAAATCTGCCGAGAACACCGTGTTTCAGCAAAGGAATAAACTTAAAAATGATCAAGAATAATGAGAAACTCTAAAGCGTGAATATGCACACTAATATGAAAATAAGGGTGTGCTGGGTTGCCTGTAAGCTTGTAGGTGTGTTTGGTGAACTCTATTTGGGGCCCTTTCCTGACTTACACACGGAGTGTGTTCTCAGTCTGCCCGTGAAGCCGCCATCCCATCTGCTCTCCACATTATTCCCATTTGTCTCCTGACACCTTGTGTATCTCTGTGTGTTTGTGTATTGTGTGTGTGGGGTGGTTTAGTAAAATCATCTGTGATTTGCAAATGGCTAAGCACACCACCATCATAATAAACAACTATTAAATCTATCAGTGTTGTTCTAAATGTTTGCAGATGGTGCCGTGGATTATTATTTCTGGGGCTATAATATATATTTTAATCTAACATTTCTGTGTGTGTGTGTATGTGTGTGTATGTGTGAGCACACACATACACACACATGCACACATGTGTCCGTGCTGCTAATGTACCACAGTATATGTGTAGAGGTCGGAGGACAACTTGCAGGAGACAGTTTGTCCCTTCTCCCATGTGTATTCTAGGCATCAAACTCAGACTTTCAGGTTTGTGGTAGATCCACTTACCCACTGAACCATCTTCACAGCCCTGCAGTAATATTATTAAAACAAATACTAATTATACTATATTTTTAAACGTATTGCTATAAGTACACTGAAAACTTTCCTAGGATAAGGATCAGAGCAACAGAGGCAGGGACTGGAGAGGTGGCTCCAAGATTAACAGCTCTTGCTGCTTTTCCTGATGGCTAGACTTCAGTTCTCAACTGCCTTTGCGCCAGCTTCAGGGATTCAACACCTTCATCTAGCCTTTGCAGTCAGGCTCTCTCTCTCTCTCTCTCTCTCTCTCTCTCTCTCTCTCTTAAACACACACACACACACACACACACACACAAGCACGCACGCAAGCAAACACAAACGAATAACTATATAAATAAATATATTAAAAGTAAAGAAGACAGAAGCAATGTCTGTTTGGGAATACTCTGCTGACTTGAGAGCTAGCTCTAAGTCCTTTAGACTGGATTAAAGACTTGGAAATAGCACTGACACATTCTGACTTCTAGTCTAAATTGCCATTTGTTTTAGATGCAAGACTTTTGAGTCTCATGGGTAGGTATTACTGAAGCTTGTAGTCATTCAGAGACAGACTTTGAAGGTACTGCAAATTCTCTAAGATCTCATCAATAACTCAAAAAGCACATCACTTTGTGTGGAGAAAAGAATAAATGTATTTAATATTTGTTAAATGCCACTGGATTTCTATGCCTAGAATACTTGATTTCAGTGTCCTGCTTTTAAGAATGTATACTTGTTTAAAATAGGAACTGTATTACACATTCAAAATGGTATATAGAGACTTGTATCTAGATAAAGGGTAGTAATAAAATGAGTAGATTTGTACCTACCACCCATTTCAAGAAATAGTACATTCGAAAAGTCTTTCCTTAAGGAAAACATGAAGGCTTACAACTTGACTACTACTAGCAAATTAAGTTGTTTGTATCTATCTATCTATCTATCTATCTATCTATCTATCTATCTAATCCACTTACCTACCTGTATCTCTCTATCCATCAATCCATCCCTTAATCCACACACCCATCCATGTACATGTATATAGCTAGATTTCCTAGCTATATAAAATAATCTCTGTCTGCCTCTCTTTCTCCCTCTCCCTACCCCTCCACACACACACCTCTCTCTTGTTTTGAGACAAGTCCTGCTGTGCAGTGTACTGGCCTCAAACTCATGATCTTTTTACCTTAGCTTCCAAGTGCCAGGATTAAAGGTCTACGCCACCATGTGTGTCTCCAAAGCTTCTTGAAAACAGAGATGTTTCTTGTGAGATCATGGAAAGGTATGGTCACATGAAAATCCAGTTTCCATGTTTGGAACAATGAATGGCTTTTCTGGTATCATCAAAGAATTATACGGTCAGCAAGAGTATTCAACACTTCCCTCTTCCTCCTCATTTGGCTGTGCAGAATTCAGGTATATGTCTGTCAATCATCGTGTCTTTATGAACTTCAGTCTGGGCTTTAGGTAGATGGGAGGGAAGGGCTCACTGTGTGCTGACAACATTTCTTGTTTGTTATTTATCTCTTTGCAGCGATGTGTAAGCACATTTCTCTTTTAGAATTTTGTGAGCATTGTTATATGTCTTACCTGGAGTCTTGTCCCATAGAGCAAATACCAAAGATAATGTCTCCTCTTGGTGCAAAAATTAAATTATTTCTAAATGGCATTTTGGAGGCTGCATGATGACCCTTGGGACCATATTTCAAAGTATCAAATTCCTTAACAGAGTGGACTGACTTTTATCATTCACTCCTTGAGAAATGCTCGTGAGTGTGCTGTGATATGCAAAGGCTTTGCCTTGCCTCAAGTGTCTCCAGTGAGGTTTATTATGTGTTATGATAGATTCGATCTTACGTCTCCACCAAGATAATGACCTTTCTAGACCCATCTTATCCCAAGGTTTCTGCTCTGTGCTTAGCAAATACAATCAACAAGGGTATTCAACAGAGCCCACATGGAGAACTGTGGGTGCTAGGTCAGTGGTCCAGTCCTTAGCCTAGATCACAGAACTCAATCTGGGCCACAGGTTAGGAGACAGTTGAGGCTGTAAGGATTCAGGGATGAAGAAGAAAGCACCTACTCCTACCTGGAGTTCAGTGATGGTTATAGCTCACTTACAGGACAGGTTGTAAATGAGTTCTTAGGAATGAATAAACAGAAGAAGCATTGGCAAATGGAGGACAACAAAGAGCCACCCACCTGTGGGAGTCGGGAATGAGGCTGCACTGTATGTTTAGGTGTTGCCAAGGCTGGGTTTATCCTGAAGATGGGAAGGATAACTAAAAATATTATCATTAGGGGACCAATTTAGAATTTAGAATCATCATTTGTTTCAATGTTGAGAGTACATTACCTAGTATTGTTGGAATTTGGCTCTTTGTGGCTGGATTCTGCTGTAATTGTCACCATTGAATCTTATGACTCATTAAGGTTTAGGTGTTGATCGTGGGATGACTATAGCCCCAGTATTCGAGAGAATATGCTTTGGAAGCTAAAAGAAAAATCATGTTTTTTACCTCTGTATGTTTAATCCATAATTTTTTTTTTTTTACAAAAGTAGCCACAACAATTTTATTGCGTGATTTGGAATTGAATGACAGATGTTGAACTAAGGTGTCTGTATGGTATGTAAATAGGGCAATGTGTTTACTCTCTGAGTGTGGCACTAGTGGGTTTCAGACAGTCTCAGGTTGGCAGGTCTGAGAGTGAAAACCCACATAAATATGTATGCATTTAACATTCTGTGCAGGGGCTGCATTCCTTCTCATCCAATGTGGAGAGAAGTCTCAGTCAACAAAAGTGTCCGAAATGTAGGCTGTCCTTGTAAACCATTAGTGTGCCAGCATAGAGATTAAGCTATACTTCTGCTCTTGTGGGTGAGATTCCTGAATGCTGGATGACAAACCACGGTGCAGCTGGCTTTGAGACCAAGACACCAACTATCCCTTGCTTATCACACAGTCTAAATACCCTAGAGAGTAGTCAGCACAGGTCAGCATCGTATACAGAGATGCTCCAAGACATGACCCTGGGTCCTTGCTATCATGAGGATGCTGGAAATAGATTTGGGGACTGTTTATGAAGCTATTTCTTTAAGATCATCTTACTTTGGATTTCTAAAGTTATAATGTAAATAAATAAAATTCTAGTAATTGAATAGTTTTTGAACAATTTTGTTTTGTTTATGAAGGTAACCTTTCCTAGTTACTTTTGCCTTGTAGCAGGATGTGGGGGAGAAACAAGAAACAGCTTCCCACAATGCGGGGATTATGTGGTAAGTTTGCAAGACCATTTCAGCTAGGCGGTATGTCAGAAGTGTTGTCTTCTCTATGTCTATCTCTATGCCTGTCTTCTCCTGCATCTCAAATGGGAATGATAATATTTGATGCTTATTTTAAGTTGGGAGGATTGAGGAAAGCATGATGACAAAGCCCTTTGTGTGACTCAGAAGAAAGGCACTCCACGGAAACTAGGAAATTGAGCTTGCTCTGTGGAGATAGCAGCGTGGAGCGATGATTGGCTTTCTCTCTTTGGCCTTTTTTAATTTTATTAAAATATAATTGAGACATATGAGAAAAGCGGTTTAGTCTGGTTGAAGAGAACCAGGGAAATCTATGTGCCCTGGTGGGGGAGGGAAGATTGCGCATATGTCATGAGGCTGCCCTTGGCTGTTCTTTAGAATCCTTCCAAGTCATAAATGGAGAGCAAAGTGGAGATAATATTTCCCAGGCCTCTCAAAATGCTATTTTTTGAAATGGGGGATTAATAACATGGTAAGAAAAAATAGGACGTTTTGCAAAAGGCCCAGTTTTCTTCTCCATGTTTTGTTCTTGTAAAGAATATTTGCCCTGGCCTATAGTGCTGAAAGGGGGCAGTCTACCTTTATGCATCAGGTATGCTCAAGCTTATTGGACAGTGTTGACTCACAGGACCATTTTGAAGGTTAGTATAGGGAGTAATTAGAAAAGGCAATGAAGCCACAAGGAGCAGTAATCCTAAAAAGGATTAAAGCAGAATGCACTGCACTCTTTATTTGGATAGAAGGGGAATTTGCCAAAAGAGAGGCAGCTGGCTTTCTGCTCTTTGGATTGTTTGTAGCCTAAAAAAGAAACTGTCCATCAGATTGAAGCTCACACTTAATTGTGGCTGTGTGGCCAGATGAGAAACTATCCAAGGAAGTGGGAGGGGTCATAGGTAACTATGTGATACTGGACACGGAAGACATGGGCCCTCATCACATGTCATCTGGAGCTTGGGTTCTGCCATTCACAGCCGTATCATCATTGTCTACCACCTCCTAGCTGACTGAGACAGCTCAGCATGAAAGTGGATTGTTCTCTCCTCTCTCTCTCTCTCTCTCTCTCTCTCTCTCTCTCTCTCTCTCTCTCTCTCTCTCTCTCTGACTAAACCCATATCCCCACATAGCTTAAGTAAATACTCCATCACTTAGCTAAAATTCCAAGTCTTTTAAAACTTCATTTTAAGGCAAGAACATACCAAGCTGCCAAGACTTGAGCTTTTGGATCGCTTGCCTCAGCCTCCCGGGTAGCTGGTATTATAAGTGTGGACCACCACACAGAGCCTCCGCCATCTCTGTTATGGACCTCCATCATTCTAAAATATCCTGCTTCGAACAAACCCTGATTCCTCCACTTCATCATGGTGGTTTCCACGTCCATAAATAAAATGGAAATAAAATACTTACTGTGCAAGATTTTATTACTATTAAATAGTAACTCTTTGGAAATAGGTAAAAGAGTTGGCATGGTAACGGTTAGCCTTGTTATTATGTACGAAGGTAAAATTGAGGACTTAGGCATGCAGGGGTTCTCAGGAATCACTTCATTTTATATTTGCAGAAATAGCAGCAGTACTTCTGTTTTCTGAATTTATTACCATTTGCACCCATTTATTTTATTTGGATTTCCTAGGAGCAATGTTATTTTGATTATCATGGTTCTGTATTTAATATCTTCATTAAACTATGTTGTAAAGTTTTCTTGGGGGCTAACATCCATTATAGACTTCTCACTGCCAGAAGAAGTTGGTATTTTTAATGAGAATAGCATGCTGGACTAACGCTTCTGGTGCTTTCTAGGTGAAAAAAAATTCTTATTAGTTCAGTCTGGTACAACATGTATCATTTTTTAAGTTCCCAAATAAATTGTTTCCTGGCTTGTGATCAGGATCCTAAGATTGTCTTCAGATAATGTCTTAACAATGCTTTGGTATCCCTCCAAGCATTATAATAAATATCAGAGTTATTTAAGATGTGAGTGAAGAGAATCTTCATTTCTACTTGAATTTTATATTTTAATTTTAAAAGGCAACTGATAGCATTCTAATTCTGCTATGTTATAGCATGTAGATTCCATGTTTTTCTTTGTAAAAATGTTGCTCAGCTGTAGAGTGCTGTGCCTAAGGAGCGTGGGCTTCTTGCTTGATCCCTAGCAGTATCCAGACAAACAAACACAAAGGAAAGAAAAGAAAAGAAAAGAAATGAAAAGAAAAGAAAACAAAAGAAAACAAAAGAAAAGAAAACAAAAGAAAAGAAAAGGAGACATGCTAGGTTAGGTTTTGACTATGCAGCACTGTCATGAAGGAGTTGCCACAGAGTCCTTGCAATATAAAGATGTTTAGGCATCCACTGAGGTGGGCTTGTTCCCACCACATCTCTTTCTTGCTGCCTATCATTTGGTTTTCCATGCTCTGCTTAGCAGCATTGATCAAGATCTGCTGACAATCATGTGCAGCATTAGTGAGTGTTCCTGTTAATGCGTTGGCTCACAGGTGCTGTTTGTCATGTTTAGCATATTCTTTAGCAAATCCAGAAATTCTATTGTTTTTTTTTTTTTTACCAAGAAATGATTTTGTTTGTGACTTGTTATAGATTCCTATGTTGTTTATTATATGCCAAATCTACATTTGTAGGAGAAGGTAGATGTTCTCATTAGAAGACTTTAAAAACATTCCCACAGTGTGACAGTGTTGAACATTTCGACCATGGTACCTTCAATTTAGGGAACATGGCTTGCTATGCTTTTAACATTGACATCGGACAGGCTACTGCTGTTATTAGCATAACAATGTCTTAAAAGATTAAAATAAAAAACCTGAGATTTCACCTCACACCAGTCAGAATGGCTAAGATTAAAAATTCAGGAGACAGCAGGTGCTGGCAAGAATGCAGAGAAAGAGGAACACTCCTCCACTGCTGGTGGGATTGCAAGTTGGTACAACCACTCTGGAAATCAGTCTGGCAGTTCCTCAGAGAACTGGGCATGACACTTCCAGAGGACCCTGCTCTACCACTCCTGGGCATATACCCAGAGGATTCCCCAGCATGCAATAAGGACACATGCTCCACTATGTTCATAGCAGCCTTATTTATAATAGCCAGAAGCTGGAAAGAACCCAGATGGCCCTCAATGGAGGAATGGTTGCAGAAAATGTGGTATATTTACACAATGGAGTACTACTCAGCAATTAAAAACAATGAATTCATGAAATTCTTAGGCAAATGGTAGGAACTGGAAAATATCATACTAAGTGAGGTAACTCATTCACAAAAGAACACACATGCAGTGCAGTCACTGATAAGTGGATATTAGCTCAGAAGCTCTGAATACCCAAAACACAACCCACATATCAAATCACTCCCAAGAAGAAGGAAGGAGAAGGCCCAGGTCCTGGAAAGGCTTCATGCAGCATTGTAGGGGATTGCCAGGACAGAGGAGTGGGAGGAACTGATTGATTGATTGGGGAACTGGTTGAGGGAAAAGGGCTTATGGGACTTAGGGGGAGGGAGGAACCAGGAAAGGGAAAATCATTTGGAATATAAACAAAGAATATAGAAAAAAAATCTGTACGAGTGCTTTCCTTCATTGTGTACAACCTGAGAGTCCATTTCCAGATCCATTTCAACCAAGTTCTTGTGAGGCCCTGACCAATTTTCTGTGCTCCTGGCTTGCCTTTCATTTTGGTCCTAAATGAGAAATTTTACAATGTCTTATGTATTTGTTTATAGTATGGTTTGAATCTGAAATGTCCAACATAGCTCATGATTTGACTATTTGGACCTGAATTGGTGGTGACTTTGAGGGGAGGGTTTGGAAATGTAAGAGGTGGAGCTAAGCTGGAAAAGGAATGTACTGGGTGGGCTTTAGAGTGTCTTATCCCTAGCCACCTCTTGTTTCACTCCGCATACTGTCTTGTATGATGTGAACAGTTGCTGTCCACCATATTCTCCTGCCATCGTGATGCTGAGTACAATCACATGGGTCAATCCACTGTTGACGGACACTTCGGAAATTGGGAAGGTTCATTTCTCCTTTAAGTTGCTATGTTAGGTATTTTGGTCACATTGGTGCAAAAATGTCTACTATATTCTGTTAGTGAGACATTAGGTGCGTTGCATGATAACAGTTGCACTTTATGAACCAGGAGGAGACCCATTAGAACGGACAGTCCTAGGATCTGAGCACAATAAAGCTTTACTTCTCTGTCATAGGCCAGAGAGTTGGTAGCAGGGAGTGAGGCTTAAAAGGGCTCTACTGCATCCTGTTAGTCAGCCCTTTTCAGTCTAGCGCCTCTGCTGGCGACTGGATGAACTGCACCCAGCATTCATTCAAGAAAAGACCATGGATTGTGGAAGAGTTTAGCAAGCTGAACACATTACATCCCATCAGTGTTTCTGCTGACTAGAGTTTATGTAGACTCATTTCCTGCAGCAAACAATAACTGTGTAGTAACTGTGTGTATGTGTGTGTGTGTGTGTGTGTGTGTGTGTGTATCTGTGTGTGACTAGAAAGTCCTAATGTATGCATACCCTTGTATGAAAGATAAAGTAGATCTTTCTTGCTCAGGGAAAAATGACACTAAGAGCATGTGTGTTCTTTTAGACTATAAGATTCAAGCTTGTGTTTTCTAAGAACTCAATTTGAGTTCCAGGGAGAAGCAGGCACACTGAAGCAGGAATAGCACTTTGAGTGGAGAATTCTTCTTTCCTATTGATTTCACTATTGTTGAGCCTGGTTGAGTCACAGGGGAGACTAATATTTGTTCTGTAGATTCACAAATGAAACCAATGTACAAGCAGTGGTGAGGTGTAAGACTTTGACAGCAAAGGCTCAAATCTGAAATCCAGACTCTCTGTTTTGTTTTTCTCAAAGTCAACGGGAAGCTGTTTTAAAAGTCAAGATGTATTTACACAAAAGGCACAATAGTAAAACTTTTGGTCTCTCCAGCCTGGCCATATACTGAACTGAGAAGCACCAAATGGTCACAAGGAAATGACAATATAAATATTCATTTTGCCTACATAAGAGTAATAGATATCTCTATCTGAGATTGGGTGGGATTGGGTAGAAGATACTAACTGCCAATTGTTCACTAAGGGAACTTAATCTATTCTCTTTTATAAACTTAAAGTTTATAGTCATCCATCCCTCCTGAGAAAGAATCAGGTATGTAAAAGTGTACAGGTGAATTTAAAAAAAAACTATGATCCATTTCTTCATTCTTTGAGAATTTCATTCATGCACACAATGATGTTGATCCCACATGCACACAATGATGTTGATCATATGGTCCCTCCCATAGCTCCCCCCAGCTTAATGACCATACCCTTTTTAACTTCTCCTCCATTTGTTGTTGTTTCCTTTTTAATAACCCACTGAATCCATTTTAGGCTGCCCATAAACTCCATAGGTATGAGGCCATCCACTATGGAGCTCTGTCTCCTGGGAGCCACATCCTAAAGACAACCTAGTTTCTTGGAGAAGCCATGATGGCTCCTCAGTGAGGGGTCACACTAGTGAGTGCCACAGTCCTGTCATGTCCAGAAGATGTTGTTTTGTTGCAGTCCTTCCCAATGCTTGGTTTTTATGATTTCACTGTCCACTCTTCTGTATTTGACCCTGAGCCCTGGGAAGAAGCGGGATAAGAACTGTCCCATTTGTGGCTGTCCTACTTGGACACTTATTTTCTCTGAACTTTTTGATATATGACCTTCTACATTAACTGCCAGCCATTTCTCAAAAAAAAAAGTGATGTGTCTGTGATCTACACAAATCTGTGGATAGAGAAATACCAATGTAGATGACAATTTGATTCCATGATCATTCAGCAAAATAATAGTAATAGGTCCATCCAGGGCAGATGGGCTATCTGCTGGATTTGCAGGACCAGGAATGCATTTCCTCTTATATAACAGACTTTAAATCCAATCAGAAAGCATTTGATTTCCCTCAGAACCTCTGAGCCACTATTGCACCCAAGAGACTATCGTGCCAAGCCTGTCCTTATGTAGCTCACAGCATTCACAGCTTTGCAAGACTTTTCTCCCCCAGGAGTTTAAATGGCATTTTCTGGTATTATGAAAACTAGTCAGCATGGAGGAAGCTTCCTGGTTAGTACCAACAAGATTTCTCCATGTCCTATAACCAGAGTGTGTTTTCAACAATTGGCTCCTACCTTCCAGTTCTGGTGGGTAACCAAGAGCAATGACAATAGCCTATAGTGTTTTGAAGGTCTCCAGGACATTCTTGATCAATAACTCAGGGCAAAGTATCCTCCACCTGACCCTGGGCATGTGAAGATGATGGTTTGTAGCAATTACTCTTGAGTCACAATCTATATGAAAATCTATCTCATGAGGACATCAGGTGACTCAAAATTGTATACTTGGGGGTCATAGGTAACAATTTACAAATTTACTCCTTAAAAAGGCTTATTTATTTATTTATTTATTTATATTCTTATTTTAAGACTGTAGGGTTTTTATAGACACGGAACTATGAGTCACGTAAAGGCTCCATACATTTTACAGGAAACCTAGTGCCGGCCTATCACATGGCAGACATGTTGAGAGAATCAGGCTTCTTCCACTGGGTTGTGCTTTTTTTGTCCTGCAAATTGCATGTATTTTATGTAGTGTTAATGCAGCAAGTATCTAATGTTTCTAATTTATGCAGTTGGATACTTCATAAATGGAGTTTCTGCATGCAAGCACTTATACACATTAATATTTATGCAAGTATTCAAATAAATGCAAAGGCATCTGTCTGCATATGTGATGAAAATATGCATATGCATGAACATTTGTGCCAGGGGATAAGTCCCCAAAGTTAGTGATTGCTGAGGTTACACTTTTCAACTTTGATTCTTTAAAAAAATAATTCTGTGGCTAGGAAAGGCATATTGAAAAATAGCACAATCATTAATATTGACAAATGAAATGATTTTTATTTAACTGTGTCTAATAGGTACAAAAGACAAGTCTATTGAAGCTCCTTTTCATCAATGATAGGATTTTAAATAGCATTTTACAATGAGTAACAGTTTTCACTAGAACATTCATCCTAATAAATTGGCTTATCAATAACAAACTATTAGCAATGAAAATTTTATATGAATGACTCTAAATTTTATGGCCTCTGTAGTATAAGAATTTTCCTTAGAATGAAACTTGCACCCCATATCTTGGGCTCTCTCTCTAGGAGGCCTAGACCCTTCCTAGAACTGTGACAGAGGGCATGGATTGGCAGACCTTGTTGGTTTCTGATCTATAGCACTCTGTCTTATATCAGCATTAGTCTAAAGGGTTTCTCTTTGATCTGTTGTAAAGTCTGCCTTGTCTATTTATGAGGTGTAATAACAAAATGGGTTTTTAAAAATATATAAACTTGTTTATTTATATAGTGATACATCCACAGACCCTGTATGTTAATAGTTCATGGTAGACTAGAATAAACAGAATCAATTCTGAAGTATCACGTTTGCAGTTTAAAGATGTGTTGAAGATCCCACCCCCTGCTCCCTCCTGCATCTGAGGCATTTAAAATCCACCAGCTGTTTGGAAGGGATTGAGAACCATGGTGTGTTTGTCATACTTAAGCAGTGTCTTTCCATGGGAATTTCGGTGCATTCATTTTGAGCTGAAATGTTGGCTGGCAGATCTTTTCTTCTGGGAGAAGAAGGCTTGAGAGAGTTATGGATTACTTAGATGTGAATTTGAAAGCAACTGCTTGTGTGTTCAAGGCCCCAGTAGAACTTTTTCCCATCATTTACCTATGGGTACAGATTTTTGTTTCAGTGATTTAGATATGACTATGGATATGGCTTATAATGTTCAGATATCACGTGTGTGTGTGTGTGTGTGTGTGTGTGTGTGTGTGTATGTGTGTGTGTGTGTGTGTGTTATTGCTAGATTTCCCTATTTCTGGTGAATGTCTTTCTATAGCTATAGTTTCTAATTAGGGTCCTAGATTGACCATACATGTTTGTGTGTCCCATTCGAGGTACAGAGTCATTTGTAAGGATGATTTCTGTGTCTTTTGTTGGTTTTCTTGATTTACTTGATTCTATCTGTATCTCTATGTATCTATTTCAGGAGAGTTTCTTTTTTTTGAGAACAGGTTCCACCACAATCTTCCAGGGTCTACCTTGATTTTATAACCCCTGCCTCAGCTTCTTAAGGGCTAGGATTGTAGGCATGCATCCCCATGCCCATCTCCATTCACTTCTAAGAAGGCATCCACTTGGGCTCAAGGCAGGAGTAGCAAATGTAAAAGCTCTGGTTCACGAAGGACTTGAATGTGTTGAAGTCAAAGTGATCAAGGGGGCAGCGGTAGAGGGAGAGAGGGGACTAGACAGAGCTGAGATATAAGAGTTGCAAATTTTCTGACATCAATGATAAATATGGGGTATTTTCAAGTAGTGGTGGGAGCCTAATTTGATCTGTAAAATTGTTACCTGGGCTAATAGAAGAAAATGGATTGTGTGGAGCAAGAGATTCAAGGGTTATATGGTAGTTTTCATCAAGCAATACAGTAGAATAAGAATAAAGCTGGAGAAAAAGAAGACTTGGGTTTCACTTTGAGGGGAGAGTCAATGAAAGCATGCAGAAGGAAGATGGATGGGTGATAAAGGAGCAGGGAAGTTTCTCCTGGAGTTTTGTTTTGAGTGAATGGTAGTTGGTTGGTTCATTTAACTTAGATGAAGAAGGCTGGGGAAGAAAGGAGTGAGGAGAACATCTCATTTGGTTGTGTATGGATATCCAAGTGAGGCAGCCACTAAGTCCTTTTATCTAGTAGTCTGAGAGTCAGGGAACATGGCAGGAAAGAAGGTAGAGATGTGGGCATCATCAGCATCTAGATGATATTTAAAACACTGGAAGGAGATCAACTCACCTAGGGAGAGTGTTAACAGAGAGGAGATCTTCAGTCAGGGTACAAAGGGATTTTCCAGCCTGAGGAGGTCTGGTAAGAGAACACATAGAGCTGAGTCTTGGGAGGTGACCAAGATCTAAGATGAATTTGAAAGCAGAGGCTAAGAGAGGAGGTGCTGGATGGGAACAACTTGTTTGAGAGGATTTGATGCACAGGGATTACTTGTCCACAAGTGATGCTGTAGACTGGCCTAGAGTCTACAGAGTCTCAGAGAATGTATCTCTTTTTTGGTATGTGTAGCGTGTGCATTCCTTCCTCCCTCCCCTCCCCTCTCGTGTGTGTGTATGTATGTATGTATGTATGTATGTATGTATGTATGTATGTATGTATGTTTGTGTGGTCTTTCTGTGTGTGTGTGTGTGTGTCTGTGCGTGTATATCTCTGTGTGTGTGCATGTGGCTGAGTACTTCTGCATGCAAATAGACTAGAGAGGATTGGGTGTCACATTTTTATCACTTCCTGCTGTTTCTGTCCCCCATGGCACTGGGTTTACAGATGCACCTGCCTTTTTACATGAGTGTTAGGGATATGAACTCAGGTCTTCATGCTTGCTTAGCAAATGCCAGTCCTTCACAGAGCTCCTCCTCTCTTCAATATTTTTTGGGGGAGGGGCATGATACTAGGAGTTGGATCTTCTAGGCAAGCTGTGTGCCATAGAGGTACATCCAGAGCCCTGGTACTTTTCTTTGTTTCAACACTGAGCGCCAAGCTGTTCAGATTAGTTGCTGCCAGCCATGAATGGCACTGGAAAAGTGGCTGCTATAACTAAAGAATTGAATATTCACTTTTACTGAATTAAAAGTAAAACCTGATATTCAATCAGATATTAGAAATATATTGTTATGGATCACTTAAATATACATTTTATATCTACCCCAAGGATTGCTTATAGCATTTTATTTCTGGGATGTGACTTACTATATAGCAATTTTTCAGAGCTATCTTTAAGATATGAATGCTGTTTGGTGAATAGCTTAATATTGATTTTGCATTAAAGGATACTAATTTGGACAGATTGAGTTTAAATGTATTGCTAAGTTTACTGGACATAATATTTTTTCCTTTTTAAGAGCAGCTTCTAGCAAAGTTAAATTTAATATGTAGATTACATTACCCTTCTTTCTTCTATTTATCTCTTTCTTGTATATATTTTTTAAATATAGTATCTGTGTAGCTCATGATAGCCTCAGACTTGGTGTTTAGGCAGGGATGGCTTTGAACTTCTGATCCCTTTGCCTCAACTTCTAAAGTGTTATAATTATAAATATGAGACATTTGCTCCATTTATTTAATGCTGGGGTTGAACCCAGAGTCTTATACATGCTAGGCAGATACTTTATAAACTATTTTACATCCCTAGCCTCTTATATCCTATTTCTATTGAGAAGATGAAAAGCTTACACTTTATATATACATTTCATCATACCCATCTAAGAATAACCGTGCCTCACTAGGAGGAGCTGGGGGAGTATGGGTAACATGGCCTCTGAGGGTTTCTATTGGTTATATAAGGTCCCAAGGCTATAAGTCTGGGATGTGCATTCTGGCTCCATAGCTAGCTAGGCTGAACCATGGCTCCTGCACACTGAAGCCATCTATGCACTCCCACTAGAGATATTTTATGTTTATGTGAGCACAGGACATTTACATGGATGTGCCTGAGCTTTTAAGTCAGCTGGTTGAGATTATGACTATTGCTATATTTGATTATTTGGTTGTGTGCCTAGCCTTTCCTGGCTGAACCATCTCACCAGCCTTTGTGATACAGCTTTGTTATGTTGCTGTTGATTTTGCATTGGTTGACTGGTGGGTACGTCATTTTTAGTTAGGCCCCATCCTTTCCTGGAAGCAAAAGACAGTCAGCTCTTTCATCTCTTCTTGTTTATTCCTCATTGATGATCACCGTTTGCTGTGTATTGGTTCTCCTAACATTGTCCACTGCTATGAACTTTCTCCATGTTTGATATTTTCCCTCGTTCTTAGAATTGTCCAGCTTTCAGAAAAATCCTCACGAGAACCCATCTATTTGTCCTTATAGAAATAATTTGAAGTTTAATATAAAATTTGAAAGGCTAAAGTTTGTAATCAAGTTCCGGGTCCTATGCGTATCTGAAGGTCAGCGTATTTGAAACTTGACCCCATTCCCCGTTTGCCGTACTCTTCTTCATTTCTTATTTGGTTAAGTGTCTACACTAGACAACCGATTGCCAAGGGGGAAAATACGGTTCTCTACTCCTCCACCCCAGCTGTGGCCATCAGTCGCGTTGAAGCAATTTTATGAATCTCTTCCATGTTTCTGCCACTGCTGTAGCCTCCTTTAACCTTTCATCATTTACAGGTTTCCTCTTTGCTCTCCTTTGGTGGTGGTGTTTTCCACCCACTTATGCGGACCGCTCGCATTGCACCTGCTCGATAGAGGAGGCTCTGTCCCTTCTGTGTGTTTAGATGCTCACTGGGAGCTCGCCCTTGATGGACAGAAAGATCAGGGGCTTTGTATCTGTTTTAATCACAAATCGAACCTGATCAGTGCTTACTCTGCATCTGCATCTGCATCTGCATCCGTCTGTCCTGGATGTTGTTAACAGAGCCTTCTCAGCATCACTCTTCAGTCTAATGATAGAGAGTTGGCAATAATGCCTCCAGTCCCTTGAGAAATAGGACCTCATGCTGTTCCCATGGACCTTCCCAACTCTCCTGGGCTCGTCCAAAATTCCCTTCTGGGTTACCTTAGCCAACGAGTCACAGATTTCTTTGTTTGAGCCAAGTCCTATAGTAATACGCCTCTTAGGAATCAGATGTGATGGAAATCCTTGAATATAATATGTGATACTATATTGCCTTTGGGACCATCTGAGGATCATTTTCATGCGGGTCTATAGGCAGAGCATCTGGCACACTCTTTACGTGCTGGAACTTACCTTAGGCAGCTAAAAACAAGGGAGGAAGTGGAGGGGAAAGGGACTGTAGATGACATATAATTTTATCTAATCAAATCACAACTTTGTTGAAGCCCTTAAAAAAATTAATCAAGTTCCCTAGAGGATTACAAATGCTCCTCACTTGCAGTGTTATGGCTAGAGTTCTGTGTACCACAATAGTCCAGTGTTTTTTTCAGCTCTGCCCCCAAACTGGCTATAATTTCAGAGTAAGCCTGTATCCATCCTGCCCTCTGGTAAAAGGGGAATAGTCATTTCTGCTTATAATGTAGCAAACGATGCTAGTGGGTGCTCAGGCAACTTTTTATGCATCTGATAAGGAAATACTGGTATTTTTATATGGCATATAGGATTTCATAGGAGACATAATGGAGAGTTTAGTTAAACAAAAATGTACTTTTCTGATCTTTCTCAATTTTCTAGTAACAGGTGTCACAATGGTGGGGCTGTATGTTACAAAGGCGTGTTTAGGAATGACCCATGTGGTTAGACAGCAGGCTTTCTCTTCCCAGCCTCCCAACTGAACAAGAGGATTGTGAATAACCTGAGCGCTTTTTTGAAGAATGATTGAATGTTTAGCTACAGGAGGAGAAAAATATCTGTTTAAAGAAGCTTTTGGGTGTGGATTTTCTTCCATGAGCTGTAACCAAGATGGCTGACAGCAAACTCAGAGTGCTGTGGTCTCAACAGCCTCTATGTTACCTTAGAAATCTCTTCTATCATTGCTGTCTCCGGAATTCTAGTAATAGGGTTCAACACAGTTCATCAAAGTCTCTTTCCAAAGTGTTGCTAGTACAGACAAGATAACTAGCATGAGGCAGAGTGCCTTCTGTAAATGGAGGAAGTAAGATCAGTTACTCTGCAAGAAGGCAAACTTTTTAGGTAGAGTACACAGGAGTAGTGATGGGTAGGGAAGAACTGGTCCAGGTGAAGGCTTCTGGGGGGACAGAGCTCCAGATCCAGTGAGAGAGGAAAATAAACATTTGCTTTGCATGGTGCTTCTAGGAACCATGTGAGCATTAATACAAATGCTCTCTACATATATGATCCATAAAAGAAATGAAGGAGATTGATCAGGAAAAGCAAAACAGATAATAGTCTGCATAGCAAGTTCCCACTCCTCCTGTAATTTGAGAGCTAATATACATATGTGTGTTTGAGCAGCTGTGGAAGACATATGATACATAGTGACATTGTCTGCCTATGGAAAAAGTCCCTGGGGACCAGGCCTGGGGTAGGATTTTCGTGTTTTATGTACATCACTTAAATGTTGTTTTAAAAAAGGAACTAGCTAGAAGACTTCTCAGCTTATTTGAAGTGGCATGGATAGAGAAGCAAGATGGGAAGAAGAAGAGGAGGAGAAGGAGGAAGAGGAGGAGAAGGAGGAAGAGGAGGAGAAGGAGGTACAGGGGAAGGAGGAATAGAAAAGGGGGAGAAGAGGAGGAAGAAGTGGAGGAAGAGGTAGAGGAGGAATAGGAGGAGAGGAGGAGGAGGATGTGGAAGAGAAGGAGGAGGTCAGGGAAGCCCCCTGAAGCTGTTTTCTAAGTTACAAGGCTCCCAGTTCTCATACCTCTCATTTTATTACTTCAGCTGGACTGCTGTTACATTAGTCTTTCTTGGCTGACCTAGAACTAAACTATCACATATAATGTCTTCTCTAAGAGAAATGCTGCAGTGTTCCTGGAGAGAATACAAAAGTTAATCCCCTCCACCCATTCTCTTTCAATTGTACATGTATCACGTTCCTTTAAAAAAGGGAAAACTTAACTTAATAAACGAGTTTAGGTTCATCCCAGGAGGCCCAGTGTAGTCTCAGTCTGACTCATTTAATCAGAAACGTCGGAAAACTGGCCTGGGGAGACCACTTAGCTCGTAAAGGTCTTGCTGTGAGGACTTGGGTTCAGGTCTTAAGGGCCTTATAAAAAGCTGGACATGGTGGTACATACCTATAATCCCTGAGGTTCAAAATGGACACAAGAGGAGTCTTGGGGTTTCCCTGCTACCTTGTCTGGGTGGGTTAGTCTGACGCACTTCAGTGAGAGAGCTTGAGACCACTGATTACAATCTCTGGATTCAATGTGCACCAACCAACCCCCCAACACCCCCCCCCCCGTACATGTACATACAGATGTGAACCCCCTACCCCCAACCACCCTGCAGTAAGTGACTAAGAATTAGAGGTTGTTAGGTGCTTGGCCACTAGTTTTATTGTTGTTGTGATTGTTGATTTACTGTTTCAACAAGATACCGTAGTTTCACACTTTTTGTACAGATGGCTTACATGTCTTTGTGTCATTGGTTTTCCTTTATTTAATCTACCTAGTATAAGACTATTGGCATTTAGTAAATATTTTATGAGTTAATAGTCAAAGTGAAGACAGAGGGCAAACACTTATCTTTCTTCTCCTAAAATTTTAACACATAAAACTTTCATGGTCTCAAAAAGTATTTGCAGTGTTGAAATCAGTCACATTTTTTTTTTTGTGCCAAATAATTCTTTATCATGGCCACTGTTCTGTGTGTTATGGGGTGGTTCCCTGGGTCTCTGTTCTCTCCTCTATCCAATGACAGTGACTGTTGTTAACTGGGGCCATGAAAAAATGTCTCTAGCTATTGCTAAATGCCTCCTGGGATCAGAATTGCCTGAGTTAACAATCGTTGATTTAGACTGGTAAGAACAGAAATGACAGTTGATCTCAGCCAAAGGCAGAGACGTGATTTGGAGCCCCAGTAAGGATCTAGTATTGATGGGATAGCAGGAGCCAGAGGCCTCAAACCAAACCAATGACTCATTGCAATGAACATTCACAAGTAAAGATGAGTGGACAACAGGTTATACTATGGGATACGCTCTGACCCACTATAGTTTCCACAACCAGATGTTTTTTTGATTTCTTTAAATTTTTTTTTTTTTTTTTTTTTTTTTTTTTTTTATTCATGGGTTGCAAGGGCAGAGGTTGGATATAGAGGATAGTAGATACGGAGGTGGGGGGAGATGGGTGGGATTGGAGTGCATGATGTGAACCTCACAAAGAATCAATAAAAAGTTAAAAAAATAATTGATTTAAAATTTGCAGTTGGTGGGCGTCCAAGAATTTATCCGTACGAAGAAATCACTATTCTAATGATAGAGACCTAGTTGAGGAGACCAAGCAAAGCAGTCTGTAAGCTTGCATCCTGCCTTCCTATGGCCAGCAAATAGATCCCAGTGCATTAGAGAGGAGTCCAGCTGTGGTCCATCCTGCGTTTGTCTCCTCCTTTTATTTCTGCTTGGTTCCTGGATAGAACAAGGTCTTGGGTCTAGCATGAAGTCAGAGTCCATCTGTGCAGATCAAGATGGGGTTTGTGCCACCTGTCAACACGCACCGGAATTGAGCACGGATTGGCTGGGTCTACCCTCAAATCAGCTGCGTTCTGCCATTTCCAATATCATATCCAGAAATTGTTTCTTCTGAATCGGGAGTGCGTCTCAGAGGGCAGCGACTTGACATTCATGGTGCTGATCATGATCACGTGCTGGGAGGGGAACACTTCTGCTTACCTGCCTCACTCTTCCTTACAGTGAAGTCGCTCTATTTCTGCGAGTTTGCCACCATCAGTTTGTTTGCTGTAATTCAGGATGTCCCTCCCCCCACTGCCCGCCAGGCCTACCCACTCCCTGGGCCCACAAGTCTCTGGAGGTTAGATGTATCTCCCGTTGAGTCCAGACCAGGCAGTCTGCTGCTATATACGTCCTGAGGCCTGGGGGGTGGGCCTGAGGTGGGGTGGGGAATTGTAGCTAGGACCAGATCGTGTGTGCTGACTGGTTGGTGGCTCAGTGTCTGAGAGATCTCAGGGGGTCTTCCTATGGGGTCGCCCCCCTCCTCAGCTTCTTCCAGCCTTTCCCTAATTCAAACACACACACACACACACACACACACACACACACACACACACACACACACACACACACAGTGTGAATGCACACACAGTGCATTCTGGCAACTCTCCTCCCTTCTTCCTGTATCCCTAAGTTTCCCTACAATGGATTGGCACTGCAGCTGCCAAGTGGGTTTGTAGAATCTCCTTCCTCCAAGGAGGTCTTTAAAAATAGAAGAAAATACCCATCTGTCCACAATGGTTTGGATGCAGTCCTACTGATTAGAAGGAATAGACTAGGGTTTTTTCCTCCTGTCAAGGTTCATTTCTGTCTTGAGTGCTCTTAAGTGGATGAATTTGCTTTTTGGCGTAGAAGGGGCCGTGGAGTAAAGTAGCAGTGTATGAATTTATGAGGTCTCACTGCACGCATCCCTCTTAAGCACAGTGGTCGTCTCCTGCTTTTAATGCTCCTGAAGCGCTTACTGTATGTGGGGCCTCCCCAGCATTGTCTGAGGCAGATGGGGGTATTCTGGTGCTGGGGTGCGTGCGGGAGTCCTCCCCTGCCCATTTGCTCGCTTCCTCTCTATGTATGGTGCATGCTCATGCATGGAAAGGCCAGGTGGGGGCTGGCAGAAGGCATGATCTTCTTCAGTCTTGTGAGCCTCGGGGGTCAACTCAGGGCGCCATGCTTGGTGATAACCCCTACTCACAGAAGCATCTTAATGGATGCCTCAGAGAGTCTTGGGACGCTTGACTCAAGCCTCGCCTTCCTCTTGTGAAGGGAGAAGACTTCGGGATGCTGGCCTTCTGATACATGATCTTTTTCTCCTGACCCTGTGGCTTCTTTGAGGGCCTCTGTCTCTTACTGTGTCTAGACATTTGATTTGTAGCCATAAAATTTTAGTGTTATAACAATTTTGGGAACCTGCTTTGGGAACTATGGCTTACTTTATTTTGGGGAAAGGTATAGCATTTAACTCAATTGTAGTCAGATTTGGTTCTAGCCTCACTGACCCCCACCATGTTTTTTTTTTATGTGGCCATGTATATTTATATGTGCTGTGTTTACATATATTCATATGAATATAAAAATTAAAGTTCGTGTTTGTGTCCCTTAGCGATACATGTACATGTGATTATGTATGTATTGGTATGTGCTTGTTTGTGGACCTGTGTATAGGTGTGTGTGCTTTGGTGCACACATATATGCAAAGGTGCATGTGTTCCCATATTGGTCAGAGTACAGCTGGCAGCTGAGTAGCCTTGCCTGCGGGGAAGTATTAGATCTTTATAAAATTGGACAAGTGGTTCAGGGCCTAGAGATTCCACAGCACAGGCTCTGTGTGGCTGAAACCTGACCAGGACTGAACTCATGGAGAAGGGACTGTCTAAAATGGTCACTCCTTTGAGGATATAGCTGCTACAGGACAGACTCTAAAGCAGGTGGGGTGTGGGGAAGAAATATGCCTGTCTTGTCCTTTTCCTGCCTCTGTGGCATGGACTTCCAAAAAGTAAATGATACTGGGATAGTATTTAGAAAGCCTCCTGGGACATGGGATGAGGTGACCATAGAAATGGGGAACTGGACTGTAGGCAAATAGAGAATTAGTATGTTCTCCCCCACCCTACCCCACACAGGTGTGAAGTTTGTTTATTTTTAATCATTTTTCTAAATTCACCTCAGATGAGAAATAATTCACTTGAAGTAGAATTTTTCTGGATTTTTCTTACCAGTTCAATAAATTCAGGCTCCTGTATTGCAAAAAAGGTATTCACCTTCTCAGTGATCATCTTGGAATGTTTACAGACAAAGATAAGAAAAATAGCTTTCTGGCCATGGCTATGTGTCTAGAATCCAAGCACTCAGCAAGATTGCTAGATTGAGGTTAGCCTCAGATCCCCATTTCAAAAAACGTCCTTCCATCTCTTAGATCAGGAACCACTGCTAGAAAGATGCCATTCCTTTTGCACACACCAGTGAGCAGGATATTCATGTCATTTTCAAAGGGCAGATGCAATATTTTGAATAATCCCGCTCTCCCCACAGTGCTCCAAACGCACTGCCGGACCCTGGATGCTGGGAAGCCTTGCCTCTGTGTCTCCATGTTGCTCTGGTTCATTTTAAATGTTGCCTCCTTGCCATTTTATTTGTGGGCACTATGTTCAGTCTCTAAAGTGTTTAAATGATTTCCAGAATGGAAACTCTACCGTTTCTGCCTTTATTCTTTTCATTCCTGGTCTGCTCCCTGCTTGGAAATAATATATTTTTATTGGCTTTGGATCATCTGCTGTCTTTTGCCTGTGATGTGTAGGACTGTGTGTTTATAGAGGATGTGCCATCCATGCGCTGTGTGGCTGGGGGAGGATGTTGCCTATCGTAGTTGCCTCTCCCCAGCCCTGCTGATCCCAGAGAGCACTTCCTGGGTGTGTGGCCGTCTGCCTTGTGCCTCTGACAGCTCTATTATGTGGCTAGGCTGCAGTTTTTCCAACCAGTCCCTTGCTGATGGGCATTTGGGCCATTTCCAGTCCTTTGCTATTACTAGTGTTGCAATGAATAATAATGTGCATTTATCATTCCATGTTTTTAACCAATATGATACCCTTGGGGGTTGATTTTTATGAGAGAGACTGATGGGTTAAAAAGTAAATGCATATGCAATTTTGGTAGCTATTGCCAAACTGTCCCCTCCACTGGGCTGAGCCGTGTGTGCCCCCAACAGTAATATACGACATAGCCCGTTTCTCCACCAACACAGCATGCCATCAAAATTTTGGAATTTCTGCTGTTTTAAAAGGTGCAAAGTGGGACCTTATGTTTTGGTTTTCATTGTTCTTATGATTAAAAAGGTCAAATTTTACCTCCTTCTTCTTTCCTTTTTTTTTTTTTTTTTTTTTTTTTTTTGCAAAGTTTGTTCCCATGCACTCTTTTGGCCTTGAGCTGGGGATATTTTCTCATTCTCAACCTATAACGGAATTCCCCCGTGTTTTCTTCTTTTCCTTTAGTACAATTTTCCAGAATTACGTATTAAGGAGTCTCGCTGCCCCTTCTCAGCCTTCAGTGTACGTACACACTCTGGCCTGCTTCTGACTGCCCATCCATTCCATCTGATAACAGAGACTGGGCTTGACCCAGTCTTTTGTAAATAAAAGGAGCAAAGATTACAGAAGTGTCAACTTTAAATGGACATTTTTGGAAGTATCACATGAACAGGCTGTCTTTAGCCCATTGTACAGGGAGGAGGAAAAGGGCCCAGTGAGGTCGTACAAACTCATCTGAGATCACCCAGCTCGTGAGCACTGGAGCCAGACCAGTGTTCTTACTTGGGTTGGCTGATTTCTAAAGATGCTGTGATTTTCTCAGAAAACACCAGTAATCAGGCTCCCAGCAAGGACCTGGCCCAGGCTGTATAAGTTCTCTTGCTAAAAAATATTTTGTTAATTTTGACTACTTCGGATAATACATAATTTAACTTATTTTAAATACTAACAAAATGTGACATTTAGAACCAAGTCTTGAAACTTTTGAACGGGGTCATAGTAATGTAGGGAGGAAAGCCAGAGTCCTGTGATTTCTCCAAGGAATATATTGCTTTTGTTTCTCATCTCCAGAATCTCCTCTTTTCTTTGCTCTCCCCGTCCCTTCTCTCCCCTGTCTCCTTTCCTACTTGCTCTCCTTTTGAGACAGATCTTGCTGGGTAGCCCAGGCTGGCCTCCAACTCTCAATTTTCCTACCTCAGCCAGTACAGTTCTTGAATGGTGGGATCGCTGGTATGGCAACACAAGAGCTCAGGATTTTTCCCCATGAATGACCTGTTGTTTTATTTTGATCATGTTAAACAGAAACAATAATATTTCTTAAGCACATACCTAGTACTGCTTTGAGTGTAAGTCAAGTATATTATTTTACTGCTGCCAAGCCCATCCGCAGATTTTGTCTGTGTAGCAGTGCTCTCAGTGAAGAATGCTTGGCTTTGAGAAGTTCAATAATTCACCCAACCCCACAGAAAGAAAGATGGTGTTCAGATTCTAGCTCCTGTGTTTACCTCAGCATTGGTTTAGACCACAACGCATGTCCTGTACATTTTACTTTGGACCCTGCTACCATATCACTATTTTAATAGACTTTTTCAACCTTATTTCTTTATCGTGTTAAATTTAATTCACAAAGCTGCCTTTCTTTTTAGCATACTTACTTCATGAGATTTTAAAAGGTTATAGATATCTACCCCTCAGATATTAATAAGATCTTTGATTCTCTCCAAAGAAATATCTTGAAAAGGAAGTGAAATCAGATAGTTTGGAGGAAGCTAGTGTAAGAGAGAGACACAGACATTAATTTTATATCAAAATTTGCATGCTACCTTCACTTCCCACCAAGCCTTTCTCAGGTCCACACTGTCCTGGATTCCGTGTTACCATGGAGATGCCTGATACATAGTAGTGCGTGACAGAAGTGTGACATCAGCAGGCATGTTAGGAAGCATGGACTCCTCACTGCTGCTGCTGGTGCTGCGATGGACTTGTCCCTGTGGAGAAATAGTTCAGAGCACTTCGAGGAAAGAAGTCAATTGAATGTGGCAGCTAGTGTGAAATTCTGCTATGTTAGAGGACAGTATTTTGCCAACATTTAATTTTTCCCTTTGGATTTTTCCTTTTATTAGCATATTTTCATCATACATAGTGTTGGGCATAATGTAGACAATTCATTTTCTTTTCTTTTAAGGTTTATTTATTATTACATCTAAGTACACTGTAGGTGTCTTCAGACGCACCAGAAGTGGGCGTCAGATCTCATTAAAGATGGTTGTGAAGTGTTTGCTGGGATTTGAACTCAGGATCTTTGGAAGAGCAGTCAGTGCTCTTAACCACTGAGCCATCTCTCCAGCCCGACAATTTCTTTCCAATGTGTTATGTACTTGATTGCTCCAACCTTCCTCTCCCTTCTTTCCTCTTCCTCCTCCTCCTCCCACTCCCCCTGACCCCTCCTCCTTTTCCATCCTCCTCTTCCTCCTCCTCCTCCTCTTCCTCCTCCTTCTCCTCGTCCTCTCTCCACTACCTAGACTCCTCTCTTCTCTAGTCTCTCTTTTGCTCTATTGATGTGTATGTGTGTGTGTCCACATGCACACATGCACATGTACACACATAGTCTTTATACTTTTATATCTATAAAGAATTTTAGCATCCAAAAATGAGAGAAGACTTGAGACACTTAGCTTTCTGCATCTGACTTATTTCACATCATAAGATTGCAGTTGTGTCTATATTCTAGAAAATAACATAATTTCATTTTTTTAATTGGAAATTTTGCTTATTTACATTTCAAATGTTATCCTCTTTCCTGATTTCCCTCGGAAATCCCCTATCCCCTCCCTGCTCCCCCTGCTTCTATGCCGGTGCTCCCCCTACCACCCACCCACTCCCACCTCACCACCCTGGCATTCCCCTGCACTGGGGCATGGAGCTCTCACAGGACCAAAGGCCTCTCCTCCCGTTGATGTCCAACAAGGCCATCTCCTGCTACATATGTGGTTGGAGCCATGGGTCCCTCCATGTGTACTCTTTGATTAGTGGTTTAGTCCCTGGGAGCTCTGGGGTATCTGGATGGTTGATATTGCTGTTCTTCCTATGGGGTTGCAAATCCCTTCAGCTCCTTCAGTCTTTCCTCTAACTCCTCCATTGGGGACCCTGTGCTCAGCCCAATGGCTGGCTGTGAGCACCTGCCTCTGTATTTGTCCAGCTCTGGCGGAGCCTCTCAGAAGACAGTTCATTTTTTTATGGCCATTCCTTTAGTCTCAGGAAGACAGTATATATTCAAAGTTTAGAATTTCTGCTATTTCAAAAGTTGCAAAACAGGAACTCATATTTTAATGTGAATTTCTCATACTGGTAGCAAAGTCAAATATTCTTAATTTTATGCAGAGTTCTCCTCATTTTATACTTAAAGTGGCATAACTCAGTCACTTAGTTTTTTGAGGAACCATATGCTGGGAGTCCGTATTCCATAGCATTTGCTATGTTGTTGTATCGCCTTCTAGTCCCAGTTTCTTTAGGACTTTCTTTATGAAGAGATGTGAGACTTGTGAGGCCCTTTCTACACCTCTTGAGATAACCAGTTCATTTTCATCCTTGAGCCAATTCATGTGACGTTACATTTATTGATTTGCTTGTATAGAAACACCCTTTCACTCACGTTCATTCAAGGAAAAACTTACCATACATAAGCAGTGTTTAACCCAGGAATGAAGGATGGTTTGATATGAGGATGTCTTTAATACAGTCAAGGTGATGTGCTATTGGTAGTGATCAAAAGCTCATAAAATTTACCATTTGATGCTGGAAAGGCATTTAACAAAATTAACAATCTCTAAAAATTTTGTAACCCTTGGGGTTGATGCATTTTCACTTTTTCGCAGTAAATTGTGAACATTTCTCATTTTTATTACCAGTCGGGTTTATATGACAGGCTTTAAAATACCATTGTGCTCTCCTATGCTCCTTTATTTTCCAAGCTAATAATTTATAGAACGGTCTTTCAATAAATATTTTAAGGAACTATTCTACTAATGTTCATTTTTTGAAAATCATTAAGGAACAGAAGAGTCGGAGGGTGTTTGTCTCAGGACAGATCTTGCTTCAGGAGGCTTCTTTTTCTTATGTTCAGCATGAAGGGGTCTGTGTTTCCTTTAGAGCCTGGATTGCTTTTCTTGAGGACATGCTATTGAAATGGTTGTGTGTGCCTACTCCAAGACTAGACAGTGGCTCTCCCAGCCACGTCTATGGTGCAATGACGTCATCTTCGTGTAATGACGTCACCTTTGTGTGTCTGCAGGGCGACTAGTGTTCCACAAGAGCAGTGTTCCCCAGCCTCAGCATACCTCTGCCTGAGCCCCTCCCCCTTCACTTGAGAACAACGCTTAGCTCCTTTCTCTGTTCTCTACTCCCTCTCTCATGCATCCTGAAATGATCTTAAATCGTCACCTTTTACAGCCTTAATGTCCGTGTGACCAGTCTCAGTTCTTTACGGCACCGTTGTAAAATCAGGCGCCCACTGATTTTCTTTCCTTCCACCCCGGTGGCTAGATTTGTTCTTCTATATTGAACTCGGATGCTGCTCCCTCCTTCAAATGCCATGAGTCAAGCTTTCTGATGCAGTGATTTATAAAAATGGCTGCTTGACATTTGAAGCTGTCCTGGTTGCTTTTCATGAGTTCTTTCTGCCTACGTCTTGGTCTTCCCGGTGCCATGCTGAACTTGCTCTTTGTGGGTCCGCCGTGTGTGATGTCGCTGTGTGTGTCCGCACGGTGCCTCCTGAGCAGTTTTCTTCTCTCTTTAGAGAAATGGAGTCGTCATTGCAACCTCTGCATGCAGCGCCAGAGTTCTCCTGATAGTGTTTCCTCCATTCTCTGAGGCCTCACCACACTGCGCTTGGGTGACGTCATCATATTGCAAATACAGAACAATTCCAACTGGAGAATATGAAGAGGTCATTACATTATATCGCCTTTTTGGGGAATGGTCAATTTCACTCAGTTTTTCTATTTCTGGCAAATGTTTAACATAATTGATTTATACTACACAGTTTAAACATTGGTATTTTGAGTCACAATATATAGATCACAATATATACATAACCAATAAACCTATTTAAATTTCAGACCTCTAAATGTCATTGATTTGTCTTGCAAACCAGAGTTTTTAAAATATTCCTTTGTAGGATGGTAATATCACTGAAAACATCAAACAGAGCTCACATAAAGATAGTTGTGTGGGTCATCTCATTTATTTTTAGGAAGTAATTTTTTGGTTTTCACATTTATACCAGCATAAATCATTGAACTAAAATATCACTTGAAGGATAATAAAGTTATTACTATGCTAGCTGTGAGAGAGACAATGTTAATTAAATTGGAAGATAATGTTAATGTCTAGTAAGGCAACTATTTCCTTATTTTTGAAGACATGAAAATACTATATTGTTATATTGTGTCAAAGTGCCAGAAATTTTTGCAACAGATTGAATGCTCTGATAAATATCAGCTCTTTATAGCCTTAGACAGTGTTTTTTCCTGAAAAACCAAACTTGAACTCCCCATGAAATCTCTGTGGAGATAAATGCTTAAGAGCTTTTCAAGTCCGTGCTGTTGGATCTACCAGAATTTAATCTCCCATGGATTTTGTTTATATTGATTTAGGATACAGAAACATGAACACACCAAGCACAGTTACATCCATGGGCACTCTCATGGCTTGAGGATACATGCCTGTTAAAAGCATGTGGGATCCACCCACACACTTTGACGTGCTTGAGTTCAGTGGGCTTTACAATTAGACTCTGAGCATGTCTTTATAGTTGTCTTTCTCCAACAGCTGGGCTCTTTCAAAATGTGTGGATTTTTTGTTTGCTTTCTTTTCTTTTCTTCTGTTTTGGGGCAGTTTCTCAAACTCACTAGGTAGATGAGGATGACACCGAACTTCTTTCTGTCTTCTTCCTTCTTCCTATGTGTTGGGATTGCAGATGTGTGAGGTTTTAAATCCAGAACACGTAGTTCTAGAAACAGGCTTTATAAGTGTTGTACTTTATAAGCGGTTGAACTGCATGTGGAATTTTCTTGTCTCTCTCTCTCTCTCTCTCTCTCTCTCTCTCTCTCTCTCTCTCTCTCTCTCTCTCTCTCGGTTTTGTTGATGTTTTGAGACCAAGCCTCACTAATCAGCCCAGGTAGTCTGATTCTCAGACTCCTTTTGCCTGTGCTTTTCCAGCACTAAGGGTTACAGGTATGAACAGCCTTGGCTATGTACAAACCTTAGAATTTGATTTACAGTCACAATGCGAAGGGAGTCTTTGCAAATGCGTTTCAGGCCCTCTGCACATGTGTTAAACAGCAGTGCAGCCTGGCCTTCATGTAGGACCTCTGTCAGGGGAAGCAGTGACCGTCTGACTCTGGTCTGCCTCTGGATCCCTTTCACCTAACTGGCTTTCCTTGTCTAGCCGCAATGGGAGATGATGCACTTATCCTACTGGGACTTGATGTGCCATGGCTGGTTGATATCCATGAGGCATCGCAGCCTCTTTTCTGAGAATCATGGGAAGGGTAGGGGGTGGGGGCCGGGAGGAGAGGAGTGAAGGAAAGCTGGTTGGGATGTAAAGTAAGTAAGTAAATAAGTAAATTGATAAAAATACATTTCAGCTGTCTGAGTCACAGTGTTGAATACATACCATGGGTCTGCAGAGTGAGGTGATATATAATCATATAGGGCATCCTGGCTAGAGGCTCCTTTTGGACTTCATTCCTGGTGGCATGCATGTCCTAGGATTTATGAGTAGTTTAACATGTGTGAAATGTCAAGCCAGTAAGCTGTGTTCCCTCCTGGTCTCTTCTCCAGCTCCTGCCTCTAGGTCCTGCCTTGAGTTTAGTGCTCTGACTTGCCTCAGTGACGGAATGTGAGAGCTCTAAGGCAAATGACCCTGTTCCTTCCCAAGATGCTTCTGATCATAAGTTGTCATCACAGCAAAGAGAGACCTATCTACAACAGACATTGGTACCTAGAGTGGAGCATTGCTGTGACGAATTTGACAGGACTGTGTTGTCTTTCACGGGATTGTGAACGTGTTTGGGATTTGGGTTGAAAAAGCCCCTGAATTCTAAGAGATTAAGAGGACGTTGGTGATGGTGCTTCTGCTTTTGTGGAGGCCCCAGAATTTGAGGGGGTCCTGGAAAGAAGCTGAGGCCTGGCCCTGCTAGGCAGGGTCAGAGTCCTTGTGAGAGGCTATTGACTAAGATGCATACTTAGCTGCAGTGGGGACCCCACCCAGTGTCCTGGAGGTGACAGGAATCTGGAATGACAAATCATGTTTCCCAAACACAACTATGCCTCTTCTTTTTCTAGAATACAAGCACCACAAACAACAAACAAACAAACAAACAAACCCCACAAAAATTGTAAAAGACCTATTTTGGGTGATATTTAAAACATTCAGTTTTTATAAACCTATAAATATTTAAGCTAAAATATTTTACTTTAACAAGACATTCACTATTATCATGTTCTGGAAAAGTGAGAAATGCTAAATTAGCTGAGTGTGTCAAGAAATGCATACAGAACTACTTAAAAGAACTAGTATGCCTTCAGAAAAATTATAAAGTTCTTTGCACTCTATCCCAGACAATTAAATTTTGTAACATACTTATCATTTTATAGAAACTTTTGTATTCTGGAGTTATCCACATTAATTGTTCATCAGCTCATCTTATAAAATTAAGTTTTGAGACAGTTTGATGTATCGCAGGCTGGTTTCAAACTGTCTTCTCAAACCGTCTGGCACTCCTGACTCTGCTTGCTGAACTCGGGCTTACAGGGCTGTGGCATCTGCAGCTTTCTGGTCAGACAATCTTTTTAAAACATCCGATGAGATTTGTTAAAAAATACAAATCATTATTTTTTTTTAAAGTCCCAGCTTCCTGAGTGGGTTCGTGCCCTTCTGAAACCTCAGCGGGGACTCCAGAGGCTGAAGCAGGACAAGCCACCCAACATGAATGAGCCAGCGTGGGCTACCCAGTGAGACTGTCAGTCTCCCAGACTAAGCCAACCCTGCCCAAACCGGCAAATGCACCCACCTGAGAACTCTCTGGGGTAGCACAATTCAGCTCTGTCCTCTGTTCAGATGCATTCTTGTGCTTTCTCTGACTGTGGATGCCATTTTCACAGGAGAATATGATCAGCCTAAGGACTTTTGCAGAAAATAACATGCACAATGATTTTAAATGATAAAGTAATGTATCAAGTGTTTCAACCCCCAGGTAGTTGTTATCTTTCTTTTTTTTTTAAATTTTTTATTCGATATAATTTATTTACATTTCAAATGATTTCCCCTTTTCTAGCCCCCCACTCCCTGAAAGTCCCGTAACCCCCATTCTCTTCCCCTGTCCTCCCACCCACCCCTTCCCACTTCCCCGTTCTGGTTTTGCCGAATACTGCTTCACTGAGTCTTTCCAGAACCAGGGGCCACTCTTCTTTCTATAGGCAAGATGTTCCATGGAAGTATCGTGCCCATCTCCCATCCAAGCCTAGTATCAGGAAGCACCACACTGATTTCACTTCACTGTGTGCCAAGGAAAAGAACTTTCCAGCTGACCTTACACCTATACAAAACAGAGGTTCTTGGAGTACAGCTGTGCTGTAAGAGGCATAAAATTTTTGGATAATTTGCCACAGAAAACCTAAAAGTGGTTTTTGTGTGTCTTTGTAAATATTTATAAGAATTAGAAGGCAACATTTTAAAAAGTATTGATACAGCTAAATAAAATTTTTCATTTTTATCCTAAACTGCATGTAAAAAATATGCAAATTAATGGATTATTTGTTTAGCATTTTTTTTAAAATTATGTAGTTATCCTGGAGCGAGCTCCTGCTAGCCGTCTAGCCTCTGCACAGCAGTGGAATTGTCAAGCTTTACTGACCATTGCGTTTATTAGTTCATGTTGATTGGAGAGTGCAGAGTATAAAACTCACTGCTATGACACCGCTGCGCACTTTTTATGTGTTGTAACCCATTTAACGAAGATTTAAGGGAGCAGCCCTATACAAAGGGCAGACTCTGTTTAAATGCAGGGGACCCAATCTTTAGTTTCCACTTGATTGGTTTGTGTGTGCAAACTCTAGCATATATCTAAATTTTTTGATAAAAGTACCAGTTACAGGCTTTCTGACCTTAGTTTATCAACAGCAAAAACACTGTTCAAGTTATTTTGAAATCCTGCCCTTTTAGATTGATTTCATCAACAGAAAAAGAGAACAGAGAAGGGTTATAATTGTATACATTAAGATGCCCATTGTCAAATCTGGCAGACTGAGCCAGGTGCCCTGGTCCACATCTGTAATCCCTTCACACCTGTAACCCTCACTAATCAAACCTAGTTTAAGGCGAGAGAGTCACACACACGTTTGAGGCCAATGAGCGTCATATAGAAAGTTCAAGGCTTCTCTGTGTGACTGTGTGAGGCCGTCTGAAAATTAAAAACAAAATTTAAAAAGGGCTCTGGGTGTAGCAGTAGGTGCTTAGAATATGTAAGTCAACCAGACCCCCAGCACTGCAAGGAAAAACAAAAACAAAACCCAACAAAAACCAAAAACCAACCAAACAAACAAACAAGCCCCTCCCCCCAAACTACAAAACATAAACTTTGGAAGAACGGCCTCTGGCTGACTGGTATTTCTTGGTTCGTGTAATGCTGGATGTTGGTTTTTGTTGTGACGTGGGGTTGTCAGCTTGGTATGCACATCCTGTCCTTACTCCTCCATTATGCTAATGAGCTTGATGTCTCTTTAAGATTAAAAGTGTGTTTTCTTATTGGAAAAATACAAACCCTAGGAGAGATGAGTGTTAAGCAGGTACCAGTCCATTACTGTTTGGAAGTATATTTGTCACTAAGCATGAAACTTTGTCCAGTGAGGCTCTCTCTAGATCAAGCGTCTTCATAATGGCTGCCCCCTTTGCTGTTGCTTCTAATTCTCACAGTCTTGTTCTCACAGATCACAGGGACCAAATTGTCTCCATCCCACAGAGTGCTCTCCTTAAAATAACCGTCAGTAATGACAAATCTTTGAAGTTGGAAATTGAAAGAAATGATAGAGAGAAAGAAATCAAAGTCGCAGAATGCTTACTGCTGTCCAACCTAGTAGGTTTTGCACACATTGAAGCAGTTAAGTTCTGGGCTTGCGTCTTTTATCGTGAGAATTTGGGTGAGTTGCCATGGCAGCTTCCAGCATCCTCATCTGTGAAATGAATGCTGGGAGAATTAGATGGATTCTATATTGATTCTAGCTGTGATTTTCTAAGATGCTGCTTTTAAAGTCGATGTTTTTCATTGCATGTGTGCTCGAGTGCACACACATACATATATGTTTATACACATATGTGCATATATATGTGTGTCAGTATGAGCTCGAGTACATATATAGTTTTTGATTGTGGCAGTTTTCAACTGACTCATTTTGTTGGCTCCACTGAGAGAAGTTAGGTCTGTCATGAGAAACTAACGTTCATGGTTCAAGAACCTTTTCTGTCAAGTATTTGAAAACTTAGATTTTTTACAGGAAGGTCTCATCTCTGTGAAATACGTCTGTTCTTTAAATAGAGATCAGCATCTTCCAAAGTCTCATATTGTCTTGTGACTTTGCTTTGCAATGTGGCTTTAAAATTTTACCTAGCTGTTTATTATTTGATGAACAAGTTGTATTTTAAAATTAGGCTTATGAATTAAAAGTGGGAGCAACCATGAAGGGTAGGTATTTCACTATTTGAATTTTTTTTCTATTTAGGTAGAGAATTAGAGAGTCAATATCTTGAATTTCTGGTATTTTAAATACCATTTTCACCAAAAATAAGAAATTATGCAATCATGCCTTCACTGAATTTAATTAAATGTCATTTAAAATTTAGTTCATTATAATGAATGTTTAAATACTTGATAAAAATTCATTTCTGCACAGAGGACTCTGATTTAGATAGTTCTGGAAGTTAAAGTAGATTGGGTATTTTATTGCTTGCCTTTTAGAATGCCAAAATTATTTAAAAGGTTAATCTTAAATGCATTTTTCTAGATTAAGGCATATGCAATCAAACTGAAAAATGGTTAAGAATGAAGTCTTGCTGGGAAGTGGTGGTGCATGCCTTTAATCCCAGCACTTGGGAGGCAGAGGCAAGCGGATTTCTGAGTTGGAGGCCAGGCTGGTCTACAGAGTTGGTTCCAGGACATAAACAAAACAAAACAAAAAAACAAAAGAATGTCTAGTTTTATGGTGCTGCAATAGCAGAATATCACCCAATATCACTGCCATGGTCTAGTGTCATCTCTGAGCACTTTAGTGTGGCTAGTCTGAATTAAGATGAGGGTAGATTTAGTTAACTTTGTTCATTGACTAGATTAAGGTAGCACTTGACTTACAAAAGACAACACACACATATGCATCACACATGACACTGGGGCATGAGAACAAACCTTTTCACATAAACACTCGTGGCAAACAATAGAATTTCAGAGAGAGAGAGAGAGAGAGAGAGAGAGAGAGAGAGAGAGAGAGAGAGAGAGAGAGAGAACCACCAGTCTAAGTTAGACCACCTCCTACCCTTCTGTGTTACTGATTATTTTATTTATTGTCCTGGAACTCACTCTGTAGACTAAGCTGGCCTTGAACTCAAGAGATCCACCTGCCTCTGCTTCCCAAGTGCTGTGATCAAAAGTGTGCGCCACCACCACCAGGCATTATGAATTTTACACAGTCTATACAGAGGGAGTAATTTCACTTGGCTAATGATAGTAAGTAGGGGTAAAAGTTAAAAGTTCAGGCACATAGTGAGAATACAATTTCTGAGGAGCTGCTGCTTCCTCAGTTAATTGACCAGGAACTGTATTATTTATGAAAGGTCCACGGCTCACACGAGCTTAAACTTTTATGCATGCAAACATATATACATACAAACAACATCTGCATTTACATATGTCAGGATAAGTGATTTCTATACAGTGACCTCATGGAACTCTCCCCTGAGGTCTGTGACTGCTGCTCTTTTCCTGCCTTTGCTCCTGTTGTAGGTGACAGTGCTATTGAACTCCCCTGTTCCTCAACTCTGGCTTGAGGGTCTTCGCTAATGCTCTCCAGATCCTTTGCCTCTACAGTACCACTTTGCTTAATTCTTGCTTACCTGACCTTTGCTGGGATGAATCCGATCTTCCCCTTGCTTCTGTGAAATCACCTCACCCTGCACTCACATAACTTTCCTACTTCCATCCTAGTTCACACTTTCTCCCAAAAGTGACGCATCATCTGCATCCTCTAGATTTCCTGTGTTTATGTAACTTATTGTTGTAATGGCTGGTCTCAAAATGCTTTCCTTGAGGCCGCCCTTTGGTTTTGAAAGGGCGGACTTCATCCTATTTCAGCGGTTTGGTGTACAATATCCCACAGACCAAACGTTTCAGAGCAGTTTCTTTTACATGAGTTACTAGGAAACTATTTACTTTATTGTGCTTCCGTAAAACTCAGAAGTCCTGTAAACAAACCGTGTTACGAATTAACTGGTACGGCGTCTGTTTCTGAGTGGGTTAAGGAATTGCCAACAGTGATTAAGCCTGTTCTCTCTCTCTCTGGCTCTGAATGGGGTGTTGACAGCCAACGGAGAACGTCTTCAATAAATCCATTTTCATGTTCAAGTTTTTCCAGATGTGAGAAATAATTAAATCTTTGCATTTATTGGAGCCATTTATGCTTTTCAGGCAGGAACTGGCAGCTGTGATGAATTAACTCTGCCTGAGTGTGTACATGCTGTTTGCAGCATGTGTAAATGTACATACATGCATGCATGTAGCACTTGCCAATAATTAAACAAGGTCAGACTTGAGAAACAAACAAAATGCAAGGCCGGTTATCGCAACGCATGCTGTCGTTGTCATAGGGATGCTTCCTAACTGAGAGCTCGCTCTCCACTGAGTCCACTTTTCTTTATTGTTCTGTTAAATGTTAAAGAAATGAAGATAAAAGATTCATAACTGTTAAGTGATGTATTGTTAAAAAGGTTTTTCTTATAAAACACAAAAAAGTGTGTTTCAAATCTTTCAACGTATTAATAAATGAGGGGACTAGTAAGATGCTGTAGTTGGTTTAAAGGTGAATTTGAGGAATCACAGATACATAAAGAAGAAGGAATGCTGAAATGAATTTAAAACTGGATGCAGAGCCAATAATCAATTGTGTCCTCTAAGACATAATCTGCATTTCTATGGACGAGGATCCTTTGTATTATTACCATTTTTTTCAGCATGCAGAATTACAACATAGCTTAAAGACAGTCAAAGAACAATATAGTTACAAAGAAGGATTTGATAAGATACTCAACACTTTTTATGTCAGTGCCAAAGCCTTTCACAACTATTCTGTTGTTAAATTTTTTATTTTTTACATATTCACTATACATCTCCTCACTGCTCCCCCTCCAGGTTCCCCTCCCAATCCTTCTCCAACTCCCTTCCCTATCCCCTTCTCCTCTGAGCAGGGGCACCCCTGGATATCCCCCACCCTGGCACATCAAGTCTCTGCAAGGCCGGGTGCTTCCTCTCCCACTGGGGACAGATGAGGCAGCCCAGCTCGAACATATCCCACCTACAGGCAACAGCTTTTGGGATAGCCCCTTCTCACTTTTGGGGGGATCCACATGAAGACCAAACTGCACATCTGCTACAAATGTTCCAGGAGTCCTAGGTCCAGCCTGTGTATGTTCTTTAGTTGGTGGTTCAGTCTGGACACTGAGAGCCCCAAGGGGTAGTTGATTCTGTTGGTCTTCCTGTGGAGCTCTTATCCCCTTTGGGACCCACAGTCCTTCCTCCTATTCTTCCATAAGATTGCCCAAGCTCCAACCACTATTTGGCTATTGGTGTCTGCATCTGTTTGAGTCAGCTGCTGGCTGCAGTCTCTCAGAGAACACCATTTTCCTGTCTGCAAGCATAACAGAGTATCATTAAGAGGGTCAGGGATTGATCACAACCATACTTGGTACATTACACATAAAACTTTAGGAAAGGGATACATGCACACATACATACATACATACATACATACATACATGTGTGTTTGTACACATTCATATATACATGTATACATATATCTCCCTTTTTTGTGTAGTAATAAAACTTTTTGATCCTGCCTGGCTCTCTGGTTCAGGTTAAAGGGTATATTCAAAGGCTTATATACCCCTTCATAGGGGAGAAAGTATCGAGGCAAGACGGAGGCAATTTTAGTGAAGAGTAAATGATTTGATGGGGTGGGGATATATAGACTCAGAAAGATGTCAGACTCAGACAAAGTTTGTTTAGACTTTGGGGGTTTGTTTTCCTCTCCCTTGGTTGATGAAATAACATGGTGGAAGCCAACTATGCTCCCTTTTGGTAGAAACAGCCTTTGTGTAAATAAAGGATTTTCAAAGAAGAGCCCTTTCCAGCTTCTGCTGATTCTCCAGTGCCTGTGATCTAAAGCATCTGTCATTTGAGGCATCATATTTTCTGGTATCTCCAATCTCAGCTCAGAACTCAACTGTAATTTATCATGATACTTTATTAGAAAATTTCCTATTGCCTCTATGCCAAAGAAAAGGGAAGAACATACTCTATTATGAAGAAAAGAAAGAACTAAATAGATTAAGTGCATCAACAAACAAGAGCCCCATTGCTTGTGACACTGGGGATGCTCGGGATGGGGACGCACTGTGTGACTCACCAGGGTGGTGCAGATGTGTGTCTTTGGGCAGAGGCTGTGACTCTTCTCATTGTCATTACACATGTGGCAACTGCTATAGAAATGTGTGTGCTTACATGTACACATCATACTATTAAAAGTTTAGGAGACTTTAAAATTATAATTACACAAGTTAGCGCCTATCTTCCTACTGACAAGTTAGCGCCTATCTTCCTACTGTCAGCCTGCCGCAGGATGTCCTTCTTCATGCTTTGAAAGAAGAAGACCCTTTTGTCCCGGCGCTTTTCTTGTAACTGCACCTTTATCTTGTGACTATGAAAATCCCAGTGATTTCTTTTATGAAAGTGCCATTCTAATTTATGCCAAATTGGAGGCGAGGGAGCATGAAAGGATCTGTGGTAGAAGGTATGGCATGGGCAAGCCAGATTGGGAATTCCATGGTTTGACCATAAGGAATATTGTCTCTCATGTTCCTATGTCTCATTCTGTGTCACTTCACAGAGAAAGAAGCAAAATAGAAATGGCAACAATGCACATGAGGAGTGTAAGGTCACCAGGGGATCAGCAGCTGTGCAGACACTCCCTTTGGGGGTGAATTTTGAAACATAGTATTCCCCAAGTCAGAATTTAGATCCACGGACAGAGAAGCATTACTGTGATAAAATCAGGGCTTAAAGTTTTTAGAGGAAACTTGACATGAATTTTATACTATCTGCTTATGCAAGTGAAAAGAAGATGCATTAAATCAAAAGCAATGGTGTATCTGGCTTGCTAGAAAGCCCGTTAAAGAGCTCACCCAGCAAGTTTTGAGGGTTTTTTTCCCCTCCCAGGGTATGTGTTACTTACCACTGGATCCCCTTCACCTGGTGTAGAGCAAGCATAGCAGCATCAGTGTGTACTAAACAAGCTCAGTCAGAGTACTTACCATACCGCTTTGCGAATGAAGCAAATGGTCCACCATTATTGGCCTTCTGTTTGTCCTCTCTGAAGGAAAGCATTCTAAGTGAGGGTTTGCAATGGATGTTAGCACTGGGGTCCAATAGAAGGCCTTGCATAGAAGCAATCAAACTTGGTAATAAACCAGCTATGCTCCTAGCTGTCTTTTTATGTTTAAGACATTGTCTCACTAAGAGGTCCAGGTGGGCATGAAGCTCACTGTAGCTTGGGCTGGCCTTGAACTTGTAATTGTTTTGCTCCCATCTCCTAAACTGGCTGGAAATATAAACTTTAAAGATTTACTAAGGATCCGTGTGACTTTAAAATTCTGATTCTGATCTCTTAAAAGAAAAAAAAAACACATGTTCATATTATGTGTGGTGTTTGGTTGTATCTTTGAAACTTTTGTGCATTAAAACTTGACTGATTATTTTCTTGCATCATAGTGACAAACCATTAGGAACTCACAGAAAGATTGGAAATGAGAGGAGATACTGCTCAAGCCTCATGCACGTCATTCTCTATGGAGATGGACATCACCCAAAGCAACACAAGCATCGTCACCTCAAGTGGAAGCTACGAGGTTCATCTTGGGCAATGTTGGGAGGATTTTTTTCTATATACTTCTGAAGGGTTGCAAGAAAAGTTTATAGAAATTATTCATCCATAGAAAGTATTTCCTTCTGAAGGAAGTAAGGAGGACCCTCTATAGAAGAGAAAAATAGTTTTAGGGAGAGGGCCCCAGGGAAACTGACAGATCACACATTCTTCTCCTTATGAGACAAGTTTAACAAATGAAAAAATTCCAGTAGACTTGAGTGTCGACGTGGCTGTTATCTCAAAGTTTCCCAATTTAGCATTCTGGGGACAGTTCCTTTCTGGCATTTTGCTGGTTAAGTGGTGTCTGTGATGACCTTAATTTGACCTCTATCCAGAACTGTTTCAGGAGAAAGCCAACAAATCATGTAGAAGTTAGTCATATGTAACATTGTTTTCCTAAGTCACATTTCACAGAGGGTGCTGGATGCCATTAAGAGACAACGGTAGGCAGAAGAGATGGGGAGAGATAAGACAGACAGGATTCGTGTTTTGGAAGGAAAAGATTTAGTAAGTTGAGTAGGGCTTTGGTTGATGGTCATCACAGGTCTCTGCATGTGTCACTGTGGCATGTGACACTCATCCTGACAGCTTTAGAAAATCCTTTTTAGGTTTCTTGAAGTGCATTGTTTTTATCTTATCAGACTTCCTCTTCCCTCCCCCCACCCCCGTGGTACAGTTTTGCCTTTTGGGAAAGAATGGGAGAAACAGTACGGTTTTTTTATGGTTGTTCAGAATTCTAATGACTTGTTAAGTAAGGCTGGGCATTTTTCTTTTAAAAACTGATAAGGACATGTACAGAGATACATATTCAATAGTTAAGAATAAATGAAATGTAAGATGAATCTCCCTCTACAACTTCAGAATCACTATTCTACCTCCATAGATATTCAGTGTATATAGACATTAGATCTTGTTTACTTCAGGGTGTTTTTAAATTTAAAATATCTTATAAAAACTTATTAAAATTGATTGAATACAAGACGATATCAAAAATAAACTTGGCTATGTTGGAAGAAGTATTATTTTGGATAAAACTTTATTTTATGTAATTAGTTTAATTAGTCACCATGGGGTTTTTTTCTAACACTGATCACCAATGTGTGATATTTTTATAAAAAAAACAATTTTATTCTAAAATATAAACAATTAAATTAACACATTAGGAATGACAGATTCTTAGAATTGCTCAAATTGACAATAAAGAATTTATTGTTAGAAGAGTTTTCTTAATTATTGAACTAGTAAGATAGTACACACAACAAATATGATAACATAATTTCTTAGTTTTCCAAGTGTGGAATACAGTGAGACTATAAAAGATACCAGTGAGTTTGTGAAAATTCACACAATGACAAAAATGCAGAAGATGATTATTTCCAATGCAACGATGTTTCCTGAAGTCTTAAATAATATATCAACATATATTAACTTCACCTTCTCATGTTTAATGATGTTTACAATTAATATGGTACAGTATTCCCTAATTTGAGATTAGCAGTCATAATTAACTCAGAATAGATTCTTTGAAGTGGTTCAAAGGGCTTTTTGTAATAAATTATTAGCCTCTAATCAGCTAATATGAAGTGAGTAGTTTTGGGGGATGTGAGAAGTACGTTAAAATCTCATAAAAAATTTAATTTAAGTTAATGAAATGGATTTGTATGGTACAGAGTCTCTATATGGAAACAGAGCCATGACTGGCATTCCAGAAGAGGCTTTATTTAGACCAAGCTGAGAAATCTTTGAGATAAGCAGCTTTAGGCAGTGCTATCTTAGGTGCTATAGCTGAGTAGATTTCTAGAATTATCAAGTCCCTTTAAAACCATGTTTTTTTTATTAATTGAGTTAGTACAAGTTAAAAACATTTTGTCTTGGGTTTCTTCTTACACTATCCTAAGAATGTCGATTTTAAGTTTGTACAATTGAGCTTTGACTCACGAGTTTTCACTTGTGAGGCTGGACATGGCAGACCCTGAGGATCCTGGGTGTTCACTGACACGCCGTTGAGATAAGAGTGGTGACAGGAGCCAGGGACAGAGCCTGGCAAGCCTGCTGCTCCCAGTGCCCCAGAGACTTTGTTGCTCACGGGTGTGGTGTGGTCCACAAGAAGACACAAGCTTGAAAGCATTACTATCTTAATAGGGCAAAGATGAAGGTGCCTGTATCCGGGGATGTAAAAGAGGAAACTGAAGAGGAAAGTGTGGAGGAGGAAGAAAAGCCAGAAGACAAGGTGAGCAAGAAAGAACTCACCTAAGCCCAGAGCTCAATCCTTTAACAGACAAGGAGAAAACCCGACCTGCACCCTCTCCCTTTCTTTGTATTTTCCACTTAGGTGTTTCTGAAACCTGTTATCGAAGACCTAAGCATGGAACTGGCCAGAAAGTGCACCGAGCTCATTAGTGACGTAAGTGACTTTAAAGACTTTTGTTTTATGGCTGTGTTGTAGAGTCACGGGGCTGGAGAGAAAACCCTGAGGTCATCAATTAGAACATTGTCACTTTCTAGCTCATAGAACTAAGTCCAGACCTGTTAGGTGATTTAGCCAAGGTCGTATAGGCAGGGAATGTCTTCTGGAGCAATTGTTCTCATTGCTAATCCAGGTCCTGTCTCTTCCAGGTGGTGCAATTGTACTAAATTTCATGGTATTGTGTTATCAAGCTCATGTTTGAGAACCCCTAAGACTTTAAAATTAGCAGAGTGAAATGATTTGTCTTGGAAGGGTCTCTATCTAAATGAATGACTTTCAATATGGAAGACCTTTATTTAAATGAATAGTGCTTATCATTCTGAGGGCTGTCTGAAGTTTTTGTCAAATACAATGCTTTTCTAAATCATGAAGATTTACCTTTAATTGCATTTAATATTTCTTTGCAATATATGGTGTGTGTGTGTGTGTGTGTGTGTGTGTGTGTGTGTGTGTGAATACGTGTGTTAATGGAATATACATTACAAACACCGGTTCACATGATAATATCATTGAAAGGAAATGTTGTTTCTAGGAACTAAAGCTAGTTTATATGCTCTTCCAAGGAAATCCTAGGGTAATCTAATATAAACACGTGCACATACATGATAAATATATAAACTAGAATTCTAGATGCATAAGGAAGAACATGTCTTACTTGGGATGAGAACTCGCCGGATCCTCATAGACAATGGAAGAGGACTACTGGCTTAAAGAACACAGAGTTCTATGAAATGAGGAGTGCTTGTGCCTGAATTCAGGGAACTGAGCGTCAAAGCCACTGCAACAGTTGTTTGTAATTTGCAAGTTTCTGTCCTAGGCTGTAGGGTAGTTGTTTGGTCAGTTCTCCAAGGTCAGCTTGCTAAAGGCAACCCAACTATAACCTTGGAAATGTTATTGATGCTGGAGGGCTTAGCTCTTCAAGTGTAATGTTTATAATTCTAAGATGAAATGTACATTAAGAAGGCTGCAGTAAGTCTTCAAAGCACTGTGGTGACTGATAAACGCTAGCTATCCTAAGCCACTCTATCTGCAACACTTTAATCTTTTTTGATCACCTTTGTGGTAGACAGAAATGGGCATATGTCTTCCCAAATTCTTGGCATAATATGTGGCATGATTCAATTTTAAATTAGCATTTATTTGTGCTGTTGCTTAGCTATGATCATAAGTTACTTAACATGAAATATTTTTGTAAACTGCGATAGTAAGACATTGACAGTGACAATAACGACGTTGACACCGGTGGCAGTTAATGTATGGAGCACCGCATGTTGGTGTTGTCGATTGTCAGGGCGTCTCCTATCCTCCCCACCTCCATTTTAGAAGCAAGAGTATGGAGACGAGGTTGTTCCTCAGCATGGGTATCCATGTAAAACGTATTACTCTTTTATACACTAACATTAGGAACAGAAATGTCACCGTTTAAAGCCAGCTCTGGAGACGGTGCCTCTTCCCGCTTTGATATGTTTTTACTGAAGTGTAATTATTGCTGGGCTGCAACTCTAATTAGGCAGGTGATTTATTGGAGTGTTTTGCAGAGGATTACGTATTGGTGACTTACGAACCTTCCTGCAGGGAGGCACAACGGCTTTTTTTTTTTATCACTCCGTGACTGCCAGCACCATGCCTTTCTCTTCTCTTTAGGTGAAATCAAGCACATGGGAGAAATTTCTGTTTATTGTAGATTTATGTTTCATGGTGAAATGTCTGTACTACTTAAATATTTAGAACACGATTATTGTCCCTTAATTCTCGACTGGCTATGTGCTCACATTTCATTTCATTGTAGAATTCGGTACTGCTAAGATACTCATTTAGCTGCCAGAATTTTTACATGGGTCAATAAAGATTCTGAAAAATACACTAATTTCTAAAATAAAAATTAAAGGAAGGGTTTACATCATCATTTTAATACCAAATGTTAGGGCTAAGCTTACAGTGAAGCACCAGAATGTGTGTCTAGTATGTGCTAGCTCTCAATTGCAAAATAAATAAGTAAACAAACCAATACTGAATAAATTAAATGTGTATGTTCCTAAAAGCTTCAGTTAACTATAACTAAAAGTTAATTGTTCTTCAGTGACATCAGTACTTTTATGGGGGAGCAAATGGCCTTATATTTGAAACTTTTTTTCTTCAAATCAACAAAAATCTCTACATTTGAAAATTTTCATCTCTGTGGTTTAGTAGCCTAGCCAGCTGGTTGTCTTAAAACTCATCAGTCACAGAGTTAAAATTAGGTATAAAATTGATGTTTCATCAGGTTAAATAGACCTGAATTCCCTCTGAACCTGTATTATATGGTGTTTCTTATTGGGAAGGACTAGTCTGCAGCCCTGTGTTTAACCTAGGACACCAGTCTTCTTCAGCATCATGCCAAACTTTCGTAGCATTTTATCGTTTATCCTGTCCTGGAGGGACATCTGTTTCCTAGCTACTTTCTGTTAGCTAGTTAGTTAGTTAGTTAGTTAGTTAGTTAGTTAGTTAGTTTTTGTTTAGTTTAGTTTTGTTAGTTGTTTAGTTAGTTTGCTTGGGTTTTTTTTTTAGGATAATTTTGTTTCAATTAGACTTTAGAGTTGTTACTGAGTGAGATGGGGGCGGGCGGGTGTGAGGGCTGCCGACTTAGCTGAGCCCCGCATCCTAAAGCTTGTGGAGACCCTCATGTGTTGTTCAGCTAGCAAGTTCCCGGGGATTGAGACAAGGTCGGCGTGACCTCAGCATGACCCTCAACTCTTGGCCATCCTCCTTGCTGTGTGCAAGCCGGGCACCACACCCAAGCTGTTATATTGTATGTTCCAGCAAGCCTCTGTATAGGAGCCACATGTCCTAACTCATAGGTGCAACCTGGAAGTTGAGTGAGTGACTGTCCAAGACCACCTGCGATGCGTTGGTGGGGGCACAGTTCAAGCGGAGTGCTAGCTAAAGCCTGAGCCTGGCTGTAAATCCAGTCATCTTGAACTCCACTTCATTTCTAACCCTGGCATTGGGGATTAAGGATTCCTTTGCATCCGATACCTTATATACCCTCCTTCGGTTCAATTGCTCTTCTTTGGATCATAATCAGAAATGTGCCCAGCAGTGCAGCTGTGGGTGGCTTAGAACTGTGAGTGAGATGATACTTAGTTTCTTTCCCAGTGTGCCCTATAATGCTGTTTGCAGTGTCCCAGACTTAAGGACAACAGCATCTTTTTCACTCCCTATTTCTAACCTGTTGCTGAGAGCTTGTTGTCTTTTAGAGCAGCTTGAATGATTGTGAGCTGGCGAGGGGTGGATGGAATCACCACTTCCCTGCCTTCTTCCCTCACCCCTTGAGAGTATCTGAGGTGTATCCTTTTGAGCCTGCCATTTACCTCAGAGTCAGGGTCATCAGAAGCCTTGGAAGCCCTGGAGATGCTGCTGTGTCCAGGCCCCTCCCAGACGCTATGTAGAAATGCTAAGACTGGCTTGGTGGCAGTCCTGGGGGATTTCCCTGCGTGGCACACTCTACAGAGAGAATGCCATTCATTAGGTCGAGCTGGGAATCGGTGTAAAGCATTTTCTTTCTTGCCTCTTGTCTCCTTTCTTTTCTCCATTGTTTCTCCCTTCCCTTTTCCACGTCTTTCCTGTCTAGTTTCTGCTTTGTGTTTGAGCTGTCTACACCATGGAGACTTCTCTGTATAACTCATATCCCTGCCCTGAAGAACATCCCGGATTCGATATTTCATTTCAAAACTATTTGCCTGCATAGGAGTGGGGACAGGTCTTTCAGATAAATGAAATTGTTTGCTGTGGACAGATCCTTCTAATGATGAAAACATTAAATTCTGTGGCTACTCCTCCAGAAAAGTCCAGACTGTGTTAGCAAATCTGGGAGTGTGACCTTGGACATGACCAGCTAGTTCATAAGCTGGAATCTAACTATAGTTCTTTCTCTCAAGGGTAACTGAGTTTGACGGGTGTGATTTCCTTTGTGCAAAGACCTCCTAGATAAGCCTGCATGTATGAAGAGACAGTCACAGACATTTCTACATCTGTCGTCTACTTTGAGCCATTAGCTAATCTTGTCCTCACCGAAAGCGCCGTGGGGAGGAACAGGAAGCAACTGTGAGCTAATTTCCCTCTAGTTTTAGCGTCGACATGGTGGGATTAGTGGGGCAAGCCAAAGGATGAAGTAAATGTTTGGGGCATCTCATTGACCATGACCCCAGAGACATTGCCTTGGTGTTGCCTTTAATTTAAAAATATGTTGGGTTGTGTGTTTCCTGTGAGACAGATAAAAGTACAGGCAAGAGCTTACTTAATGCTGTGGGGATTAGTTTCTCTCCACATGTGAAGGCCGGAGGTAGGTGTTTTCATCTCCCTCGCTCCTTTTCTTCTTCCCTCCCTTCATCAACATCCTGAGTTGTTTCCTCATGATATCACTACTGCTGCTTCCTCTGATGGGGGGGGGGGAAGAGGGGGAGGGACAGGATAAAGCATGGCTGTGCAAAGCTTCTCCTGCTGCTGGAAACGGCACACTAAGTAGCTTGTAGTGGACCTTTGGCTGTCCCTTTGCCCTCCCAGGCTTATCAGTGGCCAAAGAAAGTGGTGTGGCTGTGCTGCCTGCTTTATAGGAGTTAAGGTTGAGTTCCATTCGGGTCTGTGTGTTAGGAATGATAGGGGTGTGGCTGGGAATCTTACCAACAGATGGAGCCAGTCTTAGACTCGAACTTGTAGACAAGGCCATGAATAGCCATCTACTTGGCGATTTGTATTTGAATGAAACTTTACATGGTTGACTGATGTTGTTTTCATTCATTTACCATTTCCTGTCACACTGGCATAGGAATCCTACAACTGTGCAATAGAGCTAATTATGTAAAAGCTTACACTTACTTATTGTTATGTATATTGTGAAATTTACTAGGGATTGCATACAAACTCTTCACTGGAAACCATACACACACACACACACACACACACACACATACACACACACACACATTCATTAGAAACCTAGCACCTATCCTGGTGTGTGTGTGTGTGTGTGTGTGAGAGAGAGAGAGAGAGAGAGAGAGAGAGAGAGAGAGAGAGAGAGAAGAGAGATATTTTAAAATTTGTGATGAACACCAATAGACAAATAACCTTACATTTTAAAATTCATCTTAAATTTAAAGATGCAAATGTAGTCACTTTTTAATAAAGATCAAAGAAGGTCATTGAACCTGGCAATCAAGGCTAAACTATTTGCCTGCAGAACAAAGGGAGTAAATATTTCACCCTTATCCCCCGCTCCTGTCCTCAGTGTTTAACCCCTGGCAGGCGTTATCAGAGGCCTCTAGCCATAAGCACATACCACTGTAGTGAAGAATGTGGTCCTGATGGGAAAGATGGTGGCAGAAGATAAAAATAATGAGCCAAACTTAAGCCTAATGATAGGCTATTTTTTCTCACACTTAATTATATAACCGGGATACTTTTTCCCCCTATGATCAAAATAGCCTGGGTATTTATCATCCTGCCATTAACGATTTAATTACTAGTGACTGAGGAGAGAGATTTGCAGGAACCTTAAATTATGGCTAATCTTTGAGAGGAAAAAAATGTAATTTAGTGTTCAGATAAGATAAATATGTTCTCCTGTTGATTGCATGAATAAAGCAATTTTAGGCATTAATATCTATGAGGCACAGCAGTGGACTATAGAATTTTGAAATTACTTACCGTATTTGTATCTGTTTACATGGGAGGTCAGATTAGGCCCTGTAGATCAGATTTGCATATGGGAGAATCTCTATGGAATGTTAGTCCATTACATCAATACTAATCATGCCCTCTCAAGAGCTGGGCAGTAGGTGTAGGTAAACATCACATTTAAATTATAATTAGGAAAACCATATAATTTATCATGTGAATTGGGACATTTTTCCAGCTTAAGTATTTATAGTCTTGTGTAGATGAACATGACTTTATTACAGAATGATAGAAATTTCAGTAATTTACTGCTGGCCTCTTAGCTTCTCTCAAGTCAGCCCTACCTAATTTTCAAATTGTCCAGCAGCTAACGTGACAGCAAGACACTGTTGGCATTGCTCCATCTTTCCTGCTACTTTTTCATGTGGAATCTGCCCCCAACAGGAGAATAATTCTGGCCTCTCTACAAGTAGTGCTTGCTAGTGATTCATTTTGCCAGTGAATTTGAGAAAACTGAGCATGTTCAGTAAAGCCCCCAGAAGGTTTTCTGGTAGATCCGCCTACTCGAAGCACAGTGGTGTTCTGGAATTATCTGTACCACCTGGAAAGCATTCTGGGAAGATTCTGGGCAGAGGGAGGTAGGTGGGAGGGAGGCTCGATGCTGATAAATTAGGGAAGTTGGATTTGAGGGAATCAATTGGTAAGAGTCCTGTTCTGGCCACAGGTTAAGCCCCCTTCTCTGATCCAGTCTGTAATGCAATGCTGCTAAAAGTAATACACTAGCCTCTTCCTCTGCATCTCAATATTTTGCATTTTTTCCTGAGGACATCTTGTTTCCTACCTCAAGGTTTGCAGCTGTCTCAAGCTACAGACTGTGTGACAAATAGGCCCAGATTTGACCTGTGTGTGCATGAATGTGTGTGTGTGTGTGTGTGTGTATGTATGTGTGTGTGTGTATGTGTGTGCATGTGTGTGTGAGAGGGAGAGAAAGAATATGTGAACAATATATGTGTGCATGTTTGTATATGCATTCGTGTGTTAGTGAGACAATATGTGAATGATATGTATATACGTGTATATATGCATGTGTGTATGTGTGAAAGAGAGAATATATGAAAGATATGTGTGTGAGAGAGAATATATAAATGATATGTATGTGTGAAAGTGTATATGTGTATGTGTGTGTGTGCATGTTTTTATGTGTATATGAGAAAGAGAATATGTAAATGTATGTGTGTGTGCATGTTTATGTGTGTGTGTGAGAGAGAGAGAATATGTGAAAGATATGTGAGTGTGCATGTGTGTTTGTGCACGAGCATGGAGAGGTGTGCGACACTGCTCATGTGTGGAGGTTGGAGGACAGCCTTGATTGTAGGTCATTCCCCCTCGTTTTTAGACAGGGTCTCCCAGCCCAGCCCTGAGAGTTCTGCGGATTCTCCCCTCACCCTCCATCTCCTTGTAGGTGTGCTGGAACGACTCTGGCTTTTACGAAGATCCCCATGCTTGTAGGGCAAGGACCTTCACCTCCCAAGCTGCGTCCCTGGGCCCTCAGCATCGAGGCCTAAGGATGACTGACGCTTGTGTATCAGTCGTGTTCTCCCTCTTAGTGTGGCATTGCATATGCAGCCTGGGCCTGTTTCGAGTGGCATCTTGTGGGTCTTCGCTTCAACAACTAGGCTGGAGCCGCTTAAGTTGCTGTTGAGAAAAAGTCCTCCAGAGTTGGTTCTTTTTCCTTATGTCAATTATTTCCTTTTTCAGATCCATTATAAAGAAGACTATAAAAAGTCTAAGGACAAGTGTACATTTGTGACTGATACCCCTATGCTAAACCATGTAAAAAATATTGGTGCTTTTATTTCTGAGGTAAGGTCTAGAAAGCTCCAAATGGAACATGACTTTCTTTCTTGGGTTTATATAGATTAAAATGTACATTAAAGTTAGAGAATAGTTTAAAAAGTAACACTAAACACTGGTCATATCTACATTATCCAACTACAAACTAAGTTAATATGTATAAACTGAGTTTACTGTATTTCATTGGCCTATATTGTTATTATATTGAATATGTGCATTTGACTGTAGTTATCCTTTCTTTATGTAGAATTACTCTTAAAAAAATAAGAATTTTTACTCATGTAGGAGAATGTTCTGGTAGCTTAGTTAATTTAGAAGTTTCAAGTTATTCATTTCCTAATGGATGAATTTTAGAGGTAGATAACTGAATATCCTATTGGAAATAAGTAAATTTTGTCAGCAAAGTCCTTCAAACATGCCGTCTTTGAGAAATAATTTTAAGTTAGCTCTTTTGGAGTGGGATGAGACTTAGCTGGAGAGAGGCACTGATTAGGAAGCCAGAGCGAAGGAAGCCACATAGCTTCTCTGCAAGCAGTTAGCGCCAAAGTTCACACTGGATCCTGATGGGCCAGGTCATAATCTCTATGTCGAGGATTTGCATTAGTCTGAGAATGAACGTGAAAAAGAAAATGAATAAAGCAGCATTGTAAATGACTGACCTCTAGTGTTTTGTAAGTAGCGTTGGAAAGAGATAAATATGATACACTCAGGATCATATGTGGTACAACTTTGAGAAAAATCAGTCCATTTTCTGTTATCAGAATCTTTGGCTATACGGACAAAGGCCCGTGAAAGATATGCTCTATCAGTCAACACCCAAATCAACTCTGGGTGAGGGGATGTGGGGATACCTAATTTTCCCAAGAGGAAATGGTGACTGAGTGTTTGTCTGTTCAAGTAATACCAGAGCTTGTTCATAGTTAGTGCTGGCTGAGGACACACACACACACACACACAGAGAGAGAGAGAGAGAGAGAGAGAGAGAGAGAGAGAGAGAGAGAGAGTAAATGAGCCTCCACCTTCCACTGTGTCCAAAGAAAGCCAAGAAGGCTTCAATAAATAATCTTCTTCCTCCTCTTATTTATTTATGTATTTGTGTAATTATGTATTTATTTATTTAAATATACAAGTTTAGAGGATCAAATCTGACAAACATTTATACAGTGTGTTCTAATAAGAACAGGTAGTCAGATGTTTTTTTTTTATCTTCTAAAAACAACTTTCCCTCTGAGACATGTAAGTTTTCCATAGGTCTCTGCTGAGCGTGATGTTAGCTCACACATGATAGGTCCTGATCAAATCTAGGAAGCAGGTTCTTTCTGCTTGTCCTTGTTCATATCTGTAGCCTTTCGTTCCCCTTTTTGTTTTTTTTTCATAAAATGAACAGTAAGCTGTTGTGAACTATGGTCACCCTACAGTTCTGCAGAGAACCCTGGAACATATTTATTGTACCCCATTGTCTAGGTTCCTGTTAGGGCACGTCACAGCGCTCCTGGTGTCTGCTCATCACAGGGTCTGGTCATCACTATTGTCTGCCTTTAGGGGCTAGGCAGTAAATTCTAATGACGTGTATTTTCTGGCTCAGAAGACCTCATTGTTCTCAGACCATTGTTCACTAGCCAAATACATGAAACCCTCAATACTCAGACTTCAGAAATGCACAGATTGAAACAGGGACTGTCCTCTGTCTTTCCATATTGTATGTAAAGCTCTTCCCACAATGCCCTGGATGTATTTCTATCTTTCAGTATATGTCCATCAGATTTATTGATGTAAATTTAAATAGCCTGCAGGTGTTTTAAACCAATCATGTTTCTAAAGCAAGCTTTCTTTTATATTCATGATAGCAAAAAAATTGCTTATTTTTCTTTTTCTCCCCTCTTAGGCAAAATACAAAGGTACCATTAAAGCCGATCTTTCCAATTGTCTGTATAAGGACATGCCCGCCACCATTGACAGTGTCTTTGCAAGAGAAGTATCCCAGCTTCAGAGTGAGGTATGATTCAAACGTGTAACCTTATGGAAGGCATTTGTTATTTTATGAGTATTGTTTATCTTGGCTATCATATACTAAACAGAAGTTGGAAGCAACTGGTCTATACTACCAATTATCAAATGTGAACTGTTGGAAATTGAAAGCAGCCTTCAGTCACCTGTCTGTTTCTCCATGCCCCCATTCAATGCTCATTAAAAACATGATTACAATATCATTCAGAAATTTTCATAGATGGACTTTTGATAGCGACTGTCAAATGAGTCTCTGATTCAATATATGACCCAGAAAGCCAAGAACATTTCAGTAGAATTTACAAAGTCAGGAAAACAGGTGAGAGGTTGACGTGGGAAAAATGCCCAGATCCCTGCTTCCTCTGCATGTCCTGTGGCATGTGTTTGCCATTAGGCAATCTACAGCCACTCTTCAGGGGCTCCAGCAGGTGAAAGGAGTTATTTCAGTGATTCTAAGTTGCAGAAAAGCTGAAGTGCTATCATCATGAAAACAAGAATGTAGGGGCGTGACTTCTTTTTTCCTTGAGGAAGATTGACAGGTAAGGCATTCTGAATGTCCTCCGTCTCCTGAAGTTCTAGCTACAGAATTTCCAACTAGAGTATTTTGATGCTTTCTGCCTCATTGTTTTCTTTATATCACAATCTGATGGTCATCATGACCATGGTGACGCTGTTGATGCTCCTGCTGGTGGGCTGGTGCCACGGTTCTGTACTGTGTTTTCTGTGTTATTTGGCTCTTTGTGGAAGAGCCTCATCTAGCTCATTCTCCACTCTACTTGGAGTACTCCATGGTGATATATGGCTTCCCTTTCTAAGGAGATGTTTCCTTCTGCATAGTTTATGCTCTCCGTGTGCAGTGTAGGTCTGCTATAACGTGTGCTTGCTGGTCAGGTGCTGTACCGTGTGCTTCTCACTTAAGTATATTTGATCAGCTCAACAACTCCACAGCTTATTCCCACTGTAGGGTTGTAGAAACAGTATAGAGAGAGAAAGTAGATTTTTCAAGGTCACAAATCCAGTCAAAACAAGATCCAGAACACAAGCACAGCTAGATAATCTGCCTCTGAAATCCGAGTCCTCAACATGAGCTGCCTTTCTTCTTTCCGGACATTTCTACTACTTGCTTTCTTATCAATCAAATTTATTTCTGTTATAAAATATATTGTAGAACTTTGTTTTGAGATAGCCTCAAATGTAGCCCAGTCTGGCTTCACACTCATGATATACTTAGACAGAACTTCAACTCACAATCTTCCCACTTCAGTCTCCCAGGTGCTGGCATTACAAAGCCATGTGCTGTATTTTTAAGTAAAGGCTGTGTTGTGTTTCAAATAATTCCCAAAATGGATTATTCTGGAAAAATACTAATTGTAGAACCATTCTTAGAACATTATTCATTATTATAAATTTAATATTATAAATCCAATGTGTCCTCAGCTTGGCAGTTAATCTCTTTCAACTGTGCAAGATGAGTCTAAAACCATTTGATAACGAGCTTCTGCATGGCTCACTGTGATGATTACGTCTTTCCCTGCCAACATCTCGTCACTTAGCTATGTGTCGATGATACAGGCTACTTAACAAAGCACTTAACTACAGCACAAAATTTGGTGTGAGACAAGGAACAATTATGCAAGAAAGAAAAAGAATGCATTCTTAGGGTTGCTCTTGGTGAGGTGATAGTTTGGGATTTGTGCTGGATAGTTTTACGTCAACACGCAAGCTAAAGTTATTTGAGAGGAGGAAATCTCAGTTGAGGTATTTCTTCCATAGATGAGGGCTGTAAGAAAGGCCATATGGCATTTTCTTAATTAGTGATTGATGGAAGAAGGTTCAGCTCTTTGTGGGTAAGGCCATCCCTAGGCTAGTGAACCTGGCTTCCATAAGAAAGCAGGCTGAACAAGCTTTGGCAAGCAGTACAGTAGGAAACATCCCCCTCCTGACCTCTGCATCAGCCTCCATGATCTTGCCCTGGTTAAGTTCCTATCCTGAGTTCCTTCAATAATGAACAGGGCTGTAGAGGTATAAGCCAGACCAACCTTTTCCTCCTGATGTTTCTCTGATCATGGTGTTTTATAGCAGTGATAGAAACTCAAACTAAGACAGGATACTTGAGTTTTAAGAATTTCTTAAGTATAAGAGTTTTAGAGTTGACCATGTTTTTGTTAGAATAAGTTACCACAGATATCATTACCATGTTCTCCTATGATAGACACCATAGGTGACTCTTGTATGCACTATAAGTTATGAACACATCCCCTGTGATTAACTTCCAACTTGCTCTAAGAGAGAATTTTTGATTTTTCATGTGTCCATTTCAAAACCTGACACAACTGTAATCATGTCTCTTTAGATTTGTATGCATCTGTTACAATTATTGCTATTAAGATAGAGACTCTGAATTTTCTTGGAAGTAAAAGGGAAGAAAGATGTATTATTGCCTGTGAGTGTCTGTGCGTAATAATTAAATTTTAACTATGGGTGTGTAGGGACAGAGTTGTGATGCCCTCAGACTTGAATAGCAAGTGTCTCACTGGTTACTTTTATAGCCCGCTTTTGCCTAATCCTTCAACTGACCCTTCTCTGAAATCAAGTTGTATACAGTCTTGTTTATGTTTAACCCAAGTCTGTCACTTTGTTATCTGTACTATGAATAAAACAAAATGCCTAGTCTTATAAAAAAAAAAAGCAGCAGCGTATTCTAATTTGGAATCTGCTATAAGGAATTTGAGAGAAGGAGCACATTGAGAATGTCTTATATGTTGGCTCACACTTTAAGTCAAACCGAGTTTCCATGTTGATAGCTCTTGTGCATGTTTGTAACTCACAATCACTAAAGTAACTATTTCTACCTGGTAACTACTTGAAAGGGAAATTAAACTAGGTTTATACATTCTTCTAGAGCGTGATAGAGAGGAAGAAATGAGCAAAAGGGAGTCCTAGTGCTTGTGGGAGATTTATGGGTTATATAAAAACAAAGACCCTAAAGAACCCAAGAATGGGGTGGAGTGTGCCTTAAGTCTATGGGATTCTTGCCTGCCTGGCTCTTTCCAGGACAGGGATGAATGCTTCTGCACCACAGAAATGATTCAGGTAACTGTCACTGGAACTGAGCAGACGTATGCTCGATGTTTGTATCACTGGTGACCAGAGGTCATAGATGTGTGGTATGTGTATGTGTGTGTGTGTGTTGCAAACATCTACTGGAAGTGAAACCAGGCATTTATCTGTAATCCCTAGCACTTGGGAGAAAAATAGGAGGATCAAAGTTCAAGATAATTTTAGCAATATAGTAAGTTCAAGGTCATCTCAGCAACATAGTAAGTTCTAGGTCAGCCTCAGTTACACAGAACCCAGACTCAAAATCTACTAAAAGACAAATGCAAAAAATCTTCCCTCTACAAACACGTTTATACAGAATGTCTGAAATCATTGACAGTCCCCTCTGAGTTGGCTGTGCAGCTTCATGCTGTTCTGAACGTTCTCTAAGTGTGAGGAAAATAGTTTGAAGTTAGGGAAACATTACAAAACGACAAATCCTTAAAAAATTAAATTTATCAGAAAACTTATAAGCACGACATCATTTCCACTAGCTATTTAAAGGAAGAAAATTGCTATGATAAATTAAAGTTCAGCTGCTCCCAACTTGATGCAAGCTCAGTTTTTAAAGCAGTGCTTAGTAGAAGCTATAAATGAAATGACTATTTCAAAGCTGAAAGTAGCAAATTATGCATCCTCTTTAAGAAAGAGTGCTTTTTCAAATTGTTTCTGGATGAGTCACTATTTCTATGATAACTCACAAAATGGTTGGCTGTGTTAGTTATGTTTATGAAGTCACAAATGTGGAATTCAGCCTAAAATGCAAAATATAGCAAGCATTCATCAAAAGAAGAGATAGACACATGCTGGCTCTTTTCATTTAAGAGGAAAGAACAGATCTCATAAAAGTTTTCATGGTTTTATAGACTTGGCTACTCATTAAACTATCCATTTCCTCAGAGGCATAATATAAAATGTAAGTAACTGTGATAATACACTCTCAACCTGCGTGGAGATTTCTTGCTTAAGCAAATGCTGAAAATGTAAAGATGTTCATAATTATGTTATCTTTTTGGATTAAACTGAGGGACACATAATAGCAAGATGATTATACCTGGAATATATGAATGGCGGTCTTTGATTCTTGGTAATCAACCAGATATACAGGACTGGATCCTGGAACCTGACCAGATAGGACTAAATCAGACTTGAATATGTCAATTATAAGACATTCCCACACCGCTGGCAAAAGGGGATTGACACGTAGAGATATGTTACTATCATCTGGCAGTTGGAAGATTATAACTGGGATTTAATTATCAAATTCTCCCGAAATGAAGTCAGATCATTGTAGGTGCATTTGGAAAGAGATGGGTCAATTGGCAATCGCATCCATCATGGGAGCAGCTTGGAAAGGGCAGAAGTTCAGCTCTTTGGTCCACATGGACAATGTGGGAGCTCAAAGCCAGTGAAGCTTGTCTCTGTCCTGTCTGATAGTGTCTCTCCCTGCATCTACAACACACAGCTCTGGAGACACAAGCTGAGGGTTTGATTAAAGGAGGAACTTTTAACAGAGCTCATGATGTTTAGAGTACACAGTATCCCAGGTTGAATGCTCTTTTAATAGGAGAAATGTTCAACAAAACTTAAATGCAGAGCCAGAGAGGCCATGGAACTATCAAGAGCTATACTAGATAGCATATTAAAACAGTAAGAGTCAACGACTGTTTATAAAGAAGAGCCCTGCCACTTTAATCCTGTTGACTGCTGTGTTAACAAAGTTAAGTGGGTAGCCAGTTCTGTTTACAAACTCCTATGAGGAATGTAGCTTTGTGAGAATGCTGAATAAACTTTTTTATTCATTCTTTTACTAAAAGTTTATTACATTGATACTCTGTGTTATTTACTCTGATAAGCACAGGATATTAAAAGATGTGTAAGATATCAGAATAGCTTCCAAGGAACTCATATTGGTGACAAACTCTTCCTTAAGTTTAACTATATTCTTTTCACTGAAAGTAGACTCTTTTCTTCTTGCTGAGTGCTGTCCTAGTATTTATTTTTATTGGCTTTTATTTCCTTATATCAAGCAATTAATTGAGTTCAACTAACAGGCTTGTCCTAATTCTACTCTTAGCAAATATTCAAATTGCTTTTTCTTTTCTTTCTTCCTGTTACTACTATCCCATTCACTCCTATGTTCATGTATTCATTTGTTAATTTGTTGGTCAGGTAGTCATGGATGCTGACTTTTTTTTCCAGATGCTATTGTGGGATTCAGTTGGGGAGCAGAACAGTTGTATATTTCAGTGTGAGAAGATAGACAATGGTGTTTATACAAGGAGGTGGTTATACAAAAAAGAAGGAGATAACTAGTGAAGGAAATAACAAAGATGACCATAGAGGCTGGAAGCAAGGGAAGACTTCCCGTGTGACCTTCTTTAATCCCACGATCATCAATTATCGTCAGGTTTACCTGTGTCATACCTTGAGGCATCTTTATCACATCCCCTCTCCAGCCCACACAGAGCAAGCTGAGTATAGTGGCAATGGACAGTACTGGGATGACGTCATCCCTACTGGAGCACTAGGCTCGACCCAGCTGAGAACTGTGGCTGTATGTTAAATATTCTTCCTAGTTGGGAAATTTAATGAAGATAAATCACCTACCATATCATACCAGTCAATCCTTTGTGCCTGTATGTAATCAGAGCCTTTCATTTTTAAAGTAAATAATTCACGGCATGGGAGAAATAGCTCAGAGGGTAAGAGTGAATATGGATTTGTCAGAGGACTAGCGTTCTCGTCCTAATGCCCACAACCAGCTGGGATTCCAGCTCCATGAGTGTCCAGTGCCTCTGGCCTCCTGGGGCATTTGCATCCACACAGATACATGAATGTACACATAGTTAAAAATAATTAAAATATATCTTTAAAAGTAAATAATTCACTTTGACACATTTTTTAATTCCCCTTCACTTGGTCAGTTACACCCCTAAAATTTAAACCTTGGATATTTGTAACTCTGCAAGCTCTCAGTTGCTGAGGTTTCCCCAAACTGCAGTCAAGATTGAAGACAGATGAATATAATTGAAGTTTTTAATCTTTTGTACGAGGGCTTTTTTTTTTCTGCAGGAGATAAACTGCAAGTTTGGAGTTATGAATCTAAACTACAGCAAGTGTTATGGGTGTTATCTTGTTATAGACTCTCAGGCAAATTTAACTGTCAGCCAGAAAAACAGAGGAATTTAAAGCAGAGAGTTAACATAGCTCTAAGTGGTTCTAATCCCTGTGTGCATTTAAAGGTTGCCTACAAGCAGAAGCACGAGGCCGAGAAAGGCTGCTCCGACTACGCCCACATGAAGGAGCCACCGGAGGTCAGACACGCCATGGAGGTCAACAGGCACCAGAGTAATGTAAGCAAGTTCAATCTTCACAATTTTCTGGAAAAAATAACATATTTGGGATTATTTGGTTGAGATTAAACTATTACAGCCCCCTGTTCACAAGGAGTTAATGTTTCTATTTGAATTATTATGGTGACTGTCAGTAAATCCTTGTTAAACACCTTTACAGTGTGAGACATTTCAGGCATTGTGAAATTTGCTTTGAATTCAGACAAGTGTGAATACTATGACCAGTTTGGTTATCAGCATTTACTGAACTTCCTTGACATTATGGGGAAGTTCACAGTCTCTATTCCAGAATGGCAGGGCCACTGGAAGAATGGTCGGCTTCCATCAGTGGCCCCAGAGGAATTACAAACTCTTGTTTTGGTGTTCCCTACTGCAGTTTCTTTTGGAATGCTTATCTGGTTCAAATCATTACATGCAAGACCCAATAGATATGAACTACCGAAGCAGGTCCCTAATGGCTTAGAAGCAGGAGCTGGGGAAAGAAGCAGATTAAACACATTCCTTCCCTGGTTTTCCATGCTTTTTTTATCAAATTTACCAATCATCATGGCTTAGAAGCATAATCTCTCCTGTAACTATAGCAGAGTTGTGAATTTTCTGGGAGCCTGAAAATCTCTGAGCTGTTGGATAGGTTCTTGATGCATTAGGGTCAGTACTGATTCATGCTGTCCTAGAACCTGTTCCCTGCCCCTTCTCAGAAACACTCCTGATGCTTTTGTGTCAAGTCCCACAGAATCTGCCCTACCACATGGCCCTCTCAGTGAGGTCTTCAGAAAACCACAAACTTTTATTTCAAAGTAAACGGTTTGTTGTACTGACTGCATCCAGGGCCTAGGATTATGAAGTACTTATGTTTTAGGTGTCTGTCTCATCACTTTTGGGAGTAAAGAGTTGTTTGGCTCATGGTTTTAGAGAAACTGCAGTCATGTTGGAAGGGAAATCATGATTCTGGAGTGGCTGTATCCATGGTGACAGCAGTGGAAGGCCTAAGTGTCTACATGGTCTCAAACTAGAAAGCAGACAGATCTCGACTGGATCCAGGGAAGTTATACCATTCAAACTCCTGCCCCAACCCAACTACCTCTGTTGGCCAGACCCCATTCCCCAAAAGCTTCATAGTCTTCAAAGTCATGCCCAGACTGGTCACCAAGCATTCAAAACAGGGTCTGTGGGGGATGCTTCAGACTAAAACACTATAGCAGTTTCTGTGCAAAGTTTCTGTACATAGTTAGGGGACATTAATTTGCATGAGGTCCATTTTAAGTTAAAATCAGAGTGACATTATGACCCAGGCATGCCACCACCAAAGCATTCTCATGGATGCCTTAGTGCTGGTGGGAGCTGAAGAAGCTAAGTGTCTGAAATTGTCAGCAGGCTGCTATTTTAAGGGCAAGCCTTGCACGTATTGTTTGCTTATAGAGGAGGCTATAATGTTTATAACTACCACTTACCCAGCTCAGCCGCATACCAGGCACTGTGCCAAGACTGGTCATTTCCAGTTCTTAAAACAATGTGGTATCATGTCCCATTTTATAGACAGACGAAACCAGACCAAAGGAATCAAACTCTTAATTCTCCTTTTTCTATTACCCCACTGCCTCCCTTGAAAAACCACTGACGATTAGTCGAGGTTTTACAGGAGAATTAAAAGTGTGGAGTGATATAAGTGGTTATCTGAATTCAGGTGCTCTGCAGGAAAAAAAAAAAAACTCAGATCTTGGAGCTCCCACAGTTTGACACTGAAGAAACCTTGAACTTGAATGGGAGGCTGGGACTTACACAGTGGGCTGGTGTGCTTGGGTTGAGGCTGCCGTTCATAGCTCCACAGAATCCCTGTCAATCGCCATCGCTCGCCAAGCCTCAGATACTGAACTTCCTCATCCTAAGACCCAGGTGTATCATCTAAACTCCCCTTTCCTTTAACAGATCTGTGATTGCAGGATTGAGGAACTAGAGCAGAAAACCTTTTTCTCCTCCATTCAGTCTGTGTACTTATGGGAGAAGGATGTGTTTACTTACAGTCCTCCGCCGACTCAGCACAACCTTTACCTGCAAAGTTTGTACATATAATAGGATTTAGAAACTGTTTAAGACTATTTACTCAGATTTAAAGTGAAAATGATATTTGTATTCCACCTTGAGGTAGTTTATATTCGTCCCGAGTCAAGCCTCATAGAATAATACATTTGCTGTCCTCACAGCATGAAATTTAACGCAGGCCCCGGAAGCCACACGGAGAGGGAAAGCTAGGACGTACACTTTCCGCCTCAGTCATAGAACATAAAATATTATCTCCCAGGAAACCTCAGCCCAAAGAACTGTGATACAGAATTTTCTAGTAGAATTTAGCAGCACTGCTCTTTTGCAATGGAGAATGTCACTTCTCTGTTTGGACGTAAGTGACTCGATATAGAATAGATGCTGGGGGCTAGGGAGATTGCATTATGGGTAAAGGCATTTGTCAAACTTATTGACTTGAGTTAGATCTCTGGCACCCATGTGGTGGAAAGGAGAGAACTTGTGTCTGATCTCTATGCATGCTATGGTATAAGTGCACTGGGGGGCATACACACACACACACACACACACACACACCATGGTAATAATAAAAATTAACAAAGTGAATCAGATTATTCTATAAACAGTGAAAGCTAACTTACTACCTTTTTGTGTATCCACACATGACAAGTCATCTTTCTATGATGTGTTGGCTGAGAGACTGGGAATTTTACTCTGGAGCCCCTGTTGCTGCTTCTTTTCTGACCCTACCTCTTCTTAGGATGTTCTTCCGTGATCCAAAGAAACTGATTACTTTTTTTTCAGCTTTTCTTCCTAAATATTTATGGATAAACAAAAGACTCTGGCAGTCCAGCAAAATCTTCACCTTCAAATAACTAGAAGCTTTAAGGAAAACAGTAGGATTTGGGTGGGGGTAGGTGGCCGTAACCTCTTGTATAACTGAAAATTTAGTGAGTGGTCACAGGAGAGGAAAAGCCACAGCTCTTGCCATGGTATCCACTGTGCTCACAGCAGAAGAGGAGTTTGGCTTTAGACACTGGTGAAAATGCTTGCTTTGCCAAGTGGCATGGATAACCGTGAATGAGTTACTTACGCAGAATACGCTTTCAGATCTCTGAAGCGGGGAGGCAAGCAGTGGTCCTTACGCTAAGGGTTCACTCAAGTTTTGAATGAGACTATATCTTTAAAGAGATCCATGAAATAGTAGGACTATCTGGCCTTCCTCCAGCTTTGAGAGTTTAGGGTGACATGACAATTAACTAGGACTAATAAAAAGTTCAATTGTTCAAAGGGTCAGATCACTATGAAATAAATACAAATGCTATCAGGTTGAAAAGGCAAATTCAAAAAAGTCCCTAAAAGTATCTTGTTGCTACTGTCATCAAAAAATGATTCAACTGTCCTATCTAAATACTTTCATATTTTAAGGGATGTGACCCTGGCACATTTTCCTAATGTAATTAGAGAAACTGGAGGTATTTTTTACCAGTGATTTCCCCCAAAATATATGCTTGTAATGAAAACCCCAGTTCTGTTATTGCTTCTCACCAACCTTATATTGACAGAAACTAGCCAGTTGTTCTACCGTAAGCCAAGTGCCTCTCAAGTAGCCATTTTCAGTTTTATAGGTTGTGGTATGACTGGGATGGTCAGCTTTCTGAAGATTGTATTGCTGATCAGTTCAATGTGCATTAAAGAGTGTTCAGACTTGATGTTTTCTCTTCTTCTAAGCATGACATATGCACTTATTTTTTTTAAAAAATTACTAGATAAATTCTTTATTTACATTTCAAATGTTGTTCCCTTTCCTGGTTCCCCCTCCCCGAAAATACCATAACCCATTTCCCCTCTCCCTGTTCCCCATTCTACCCACTCCCACTTCCCTATCCTGGTATTACCCTACACTGTGGTATTGAGCCTTCCCAGGACCAGGAGCCTCTCCTCCCTTTGATGTCCAACAAGGCCATCCTCTGCTGCCTATGTGTCTGGAGCCATGGGTAACTCCATGTGTACTCTTTGGAAGATGGTTTAGTCCCTGGGAGCTCTGGGGGTACTGGGTAGCTCATATCATTGTTCCTCCTATGGCGCTGAAAACCCCTTCAGCTCCTTGGGTCCTTTCTCTAGCACCTCCATTGGGGACCCTGTGCTCAGTTCAATGGCTGCCTGTGAGTGTCCCCCTCTGTATTTGTCATACACTAGCAGAGCCTCCCAGGTGACAGCTATATCAAGCTCTGGTTAGCAAGCACTTGTGGGCATCCACAATAGTGTCTGGGTTTTGTAGATGGGATAGATCCCTAGGTGGGGCAGTCTCTGGTCCTTCTTAGAAGGGGGGAACAAAATATCTGCAGAAGGAGATACAGAGACAAGGTGTGGAGCAGAGTGTGAGGAAAAGACCATCCAGATACATGTGAACTTCTTTAAGATTAATAAAAGCTTATCAGCAGTTAAGTTTCTGATCTCTTCAGAAAGTAAAAATGCTTGTAGACAATTCAGCAAAATGATACTAGGACAATGATTATGGCTTTCTGAGGTTCCCCATGGGACTGATAATAAAGCATTTCAGGAGTTAGCATCAACAGTAGTAGTATTTGGCTCATCTCTCAGAAAGAGACATTAGAATGACTTCTCTGTCTCTGCAGAAGGCTGTGGTCTGACAAGACTGAGTAGTGAAAAAGAAAATGTTTATGAACTGTCTAATAACCTAACGGTAGTGAGAGACTGTTCTAGATGGAACTCTGGGGTTTATTCTATTAGGAACTTGAACATATTTTTTTCTGTTTGTTGTGTAGCCATACTTTTATTTATACTCAAAGCAGTTATATCCTGTCATAGAAAACAGTATTTGACTGAGAGCCAAGAGGGGCTTTCTGGAGGCTGTGGTTTAGCTAGTGGTGCTTGCTGGTATGCAGGAGGTCCTGAATTTAGTCTGCAGTGCTTACAAATAAGCAATCCTACTCTATAAGTCAGTTTGAGTTACCTACAAATACAGAAAAAACGAGGGGACCCAAGCTGTAGGGAAAGCGGGCTGGTGGGGCCCGCGTACCTGTGTAGGGATGGCACGTGGCCATGTACCTATGGAGGGAGGTGCCCAGCTAGGGGAGAAGGTCCTTGCCCAGAATCCAGGGGGCCATTCTGGCATGGGTCATGTGTACCTGTAGAGGGAGCCTGGCTGGGCGGAGGAGTCTTGGTCCTTTCTGGTGGCTGGAGACGCCGAGGCCTGTTCCATGCTCCTACTCTGCGGGTTTTGATAAGAAGGGGCAGTCCGTGGTTTCAAAGCTTTATTATAGAGAAGTAGAAAAAGAAAAAGAGACAGAGAAGTAAAGAGAAAAAGAAAAGATAGAGGGGTGAGAGCTGGCCATGACCATGTGCAAAGAGAAGAATGGAGAGAGAGAGAGAAAGAGAGAGAGAGAGAGAGAGAGAGAGAGAGAGAGAGAGAGAGAGAGAGAGAGGAGAAAAAGAGACCATAAGGGCAAGAGAGTTGAAGGGGCCTGGAAGGCCCTTTTATAGTGGGTGGGGTTACCTGGCTGTTGCCAGTCAACTGTGGGGCGGGGAAAACCTGGCTATAGCCAGGTGACTGTGGGGGTGGAGTCCAGCCAGAACCCTGGGCCTGGCCCTACGTGACTAAATACCACAGGATTATGGAGTATGGAGTTGGTGTCAGGAGTCTTAAGTATCTGGGAGCATGACTCACGGTTCTGTCCCTTGTAGAATATTCTACTGGGTCTCCGGAGTAAGCCTCGCTCAACCAGGCCACAGACTGCCTTTCACGGTCCCACATACAAAGGCACTCTGATAGCAGCATTTTTAATGGTTATAAAAGGTTTCCTTTAGAGCATTACACTTTGACTTCCCTTGTAGTCCTCTGTAGCCTCTACTCCCCTCCTTTCTCCTCCTCCAACCTAAGAAGTCTTCTTTCCTGACTGGTGTTACCTCACCAAGCACTATTTGGTTCCTCACTAGGGTGTCAGAGTGACTGGTTCTGGTCCATTTGGATTTGTTGCCTTCGCATCGGCCTGCTTGCATGGTGCTTGGCATCGTCGTCCGAGCCTTCCGTGCCTCTCCGAGTGCACTACTTTCCCTCCAAGGACTGTCTGTGGAGGCTTTACTTTTGATCTGTTTATGAATTCCCCAACCAAGGAGTGCCGCATGACCGTTATATGATCCTGAAGAGCTTGATGCGAACCCTGCCTCTGTGTCTGCCTGTCTTTGGAGACCAAAGCATCCATTTTCTTTCTCTTTTCTGAATCCTATGAGCGGTCCATTTACATCTCATTCTAACCTATACGTAAAAAAGGAAGGGGATCCTAGAGGTTACGGTTCCAGTCCTAGAAGTGCTGATACAGCCCAGTTAAGTCTAGACAATTTTTAACAGGGATGGGATGGGCATTTAAAGAATGAATGGACATAAACTATTTAGCACAATACGCAACACTCTGAATGTCACACATTACATGAATGAAGAAACAAATGAAGGGCATGGCTGGTGTGCAGCAGAAACAGGAATGCTGAAAGGAGAACATATATGGGACTGAGAAACAGAATTACATAGGCAGCTTAACGTGGTGAATGGGGCCAAACCCAGAGCCAAACGGTTGCTGGGATCCACCGCTTTCCTGTAGGTCATAAAGGACTGATTTTACTCTGCAGAAAAGCATGAATCGATGTCTCTAGAGTTAGTGATGGGAATCCATCTCCATGTACCTCAAGTAAAAATGGAGAGTTTTCTGGTTTTATATACAGTCTTGCATTGGTATCCATGGGGGAGTGGACTTAGGATTTCTGTACATATAGAAACCAATGGATGCTCATATATGGGCATATATTATTATATAGGCATATTATGTATGTTCCTATGTTATTCTAAGGTATATATTATATTAAGCATTGTCTTAGTCAGGGTTTCTATTCCTGCACAAACATCATGACCAAGAAGCAAGTTGGGGAGGAAAGGGTTTATTCAGCTTACAGTTCTGCATTGCTGTTCATCACCAAAGGAAGTCAGGACTAGAACTCAAGCAGGTCAGGAAGCAGGAGCTGATGCAGAAGCCATGGAGGGATGTTCCTTACTGGCTTGCTTCCCCTGGCTTGCTCAGCCTGCTCTCTTATAGAACCCAAGAATACCAGCCCAGAGATGGCACCACCCACAAGGGGCCCTCCCACCTTGATCATTAATTGAGAAAATGCCCACAGCTGGGTCTCATGGAGGCACTTCCCCAACTGAAGCTCCGTTCTCTGTGACAACTCCAGCTTGTGTCAAGTTGACCCACAAAACCAGTCAGTACAAGCATATATTATTAGGTATTATTAATAACTATTACTGCTTATGAGCTTTATATATCTGCTCCCATATTTTAAGCTACATCTAGATTATTCAGAGCACCTAATACAGTGTTTAAGTGCTAGGTTAATTGTGCTTGCATTTGGTTTTTGCAAACGTTCTTAATCTACAGCTGAATCCAAGGTACAGAATGCATGGCTATAATTATAGTTGGAGGCCCCCGCTATTTATAGAAAGCTCAAGCTTCCTTCAGGCAAGCTGGATACAACCCCCCTCACATTCTCACAAAAAACTCTTTAGACCCACAGTTTGGCTCTGTTCAGTTCTGTCCAGTGTCAGTTCTGACCGATGGTGTCTGTGAGGACTCAAAGAGTCAAATGTTGTCTCCATCTGAAGCTCTGTTTATAGCAGCTGATCCTAGAGGAAAGAAAGATGCTACTTTCTCCCTATTCTTCAGGACCTTTGGATGCTCCTAGTCCTGGTCAGGTCCTTGTCATGATTTCTAATTTGCCACCGGGTTGGCTAGCCTGCATATAGGAAGGCTCTACTGCATTACTAAAGATGAATTATTAGTGAATGGCAAACAGTTTTCAAATGACAGATACTAGGGGTCTGGGGCCATGATGCAATGAGGAAAGCACTTGTCTCAGAACTCAGAGAGAAAGCCAGCAGAATGGCACATATTTATAATTCTAGCAATAGCAAGCTGGGGGGGTAGAAATAGCCAGATCCCTCCAGGCTCACAGTCCAAGTAGTCTGGCCCATGTGGTGAAGTTTCATGTCAATGAAAAAAAAACTGTCTAGAATAAAAGGTAGAAGGTACCTGAGGACAAACACTTGAGGTTGTTCTCTGACCTCCATATCCACTTGTAGACACACACACACACACACACACACACACACACACACACACACAGGAATAATACATGCAGGAGGTCATGCTGCCACCCCGCGTAGGGTCGGTTATCCTAACAGAGGGTGTGATGGAGAGCTTGCAACCTGAGACTGTCCTGGATGGCAGCCTCCCTTTCTTGCGATATTTCCCCCATCAGTGTCGCCCCAGAAGATGGTGCGCCGGATCCTGCGCTTTTCCCCTGCGTGGCTCCGTGGTGGTGTCCTCCTGTTTGAACGTGCAGCTCATGTCAATCTTAATATTTGTTTTGAGTCGCATATGCTGGCCTCTAATTTGCAATTTACATGGATGATGGGGCCCTATTCAGAATCCTGCTCCTGCCGCCTTTGTGCGGTTCACCTCACACCACGCCGTCATTAGGCGGAACAGCGTATAATTAGGTAACCCGTGTAAAGCAGAGGTTTCTGAAAGGTTGCAGTTCTTTTTTTTTTAAAAAAAGTGCGGGTTTCCGTTTTTCCCAGCATTCTTCTCTAGACAGAAAGCCATTTCCCCCCTGGTGGCTCACACATGGATGTAGTAACTTAGAGGCAGTCAGTCTTGGAGGTGGATAATAATTTGGTTTGTTTTCACCTGAGGACTGGATTTTGTTTACGCAGTTTGTGTTTAATCCGGTGTAGACAGGAGCAGAGTTGCTGTCATTTGTAGATGAGGGCATTGCTCTTTGTAGCCAATGAAATCGCTCTGTTTAAAGAGTCCTGATCCTTTAAAATCCACTTCACAGCATAACTCAGTTTTCAGTTAATTTTTATAGTTCTTTTACTACCTGTAGGTGCAAAGCCTACCTAGAATTACTGGCCAAGACAAAGCTTATGAAAATCTAAGTGCCAAGGAAAACAGATGTTCTCTGTGAAACTGTCCCAGCTGTGTCGAAGCTGCCTTCCTCTGTCAGGCGGGTTCATGAGCGCAAATGTACTTTTTAAAAAATAGTCATGGTGTGAAGACTATTGCAAGCTCATGAAAGATTAAGTGGAAGCATCACATTTCACTGAAATAAAGTCGCAGTGCATTGGAAACCCACTGAAGTATTAACGTCAGAGTGTGTGTACTCCTGCTTATTGTCACTGAGGCAAGTGGGAAAAGCAGCAGGGACTTCCTTAAAATCAGAAAAGTGAAAGAAAAAAAAAAACCCACACAGGTAGGTCCATGCTGTCAGTCCTGGGTCAAAGTTATCAGTTAGGAACTCATTAGAATCAGATTCTAAGGCCCACTTAGCAAGATTCTGCAACAGAAGACTAAGTGGAACCCAATGATGTCAAATGTTAATGAGTCGGCCATATGGTCCCATTGCTGAAACTTTGCTGGCAGCATTAGCACTATGTTGTGTCCCTTGTGCAGGTGACTTGTGGTTCATGTCTGTATTCTATCCCTCTTATGTTCTGAAAAAAATATAGATTTAAAAATCACCATTTACTTTACATTATAACCATAGCAGAATATATTCTGATAGACAAGTCAGTCTGCCTCTGATAGAACTGTATCTGACAGCTAGGACTGTAACTTATGATGCTTTTCATGACACAGAGAAGCAGAGGCATGAGGAGATGTTGGCTGTCAGGCACTGTATTAGTTATGTTCTCATCTTTCCACCCATTTGTCCGTCCAGGTAGTGGGAAGAAACTGAAAGAATGATCTAAAGTACTTTACACTTGTTAGCACTTGTCTGGTTTTCTCTTTGAATTTCTACTCGCCCTGAGACTGATTTATGCCTAATATATGTTCAGAGAGACAAGATTACTTAATACAGTTTTTCTTTGGTAGAATTAGACCATTAGTCATGACTTTAGGAGATAAGTATCCCCCGGGCACGGGCACCTGAAGCATTCGGCTGGGAAGGAAGAGGAAGGCATAGCTGCCAGGGTAGAGAATGGGGTTACCTACCTTCACCATCTGTCATCCCTATGGGATGATAGCAATAATATGCATTTATATGTCAGTAATTGTCCTGCATTTCCTGGATGGATGGATGGATGGATGGGTGGGTGGGTGGGTAGATAGATGGATGGATAGATGGATGGATGGGTGGGTGGGTGGATGGATAGATAGATGGATGGGTGGGTGGGTAGATAGATGGATGGATAGATGGATGGATGGGTGGGTGGGTGGATGGATGGATGGGTGGGTGGGTGGGTGGATAGATGGATGGGTAGATGGATGAATGGGTGGGTGGGTGGATGGATGGGTGGATGGATGGATAGGTGGATGGATGGGTGAATAGATGGGTGGATGGATGGATGGATGAATAGATGGATGGGTGGGTGGGTGGATGGATGGGTGGGTGGGTGGATGGATGGATAGATGGATGGATGGGTGGGTGGATGGATGGGTGGATGGATATGTGGATGGATGGATAGATGGATGGATGGATATTGGCTGAGAGGATAAGCATACACACTTAAGCACAAAAATTACTCAGAGTATTACACAGAAAAAATAATTTCAGATTGATTGCGTCCTATTTTTGTTCTTCTATTCAGCAATATATATCTATTTTAGACACAGTGATGGACATGGAATGATATAAATGGAGTTAATATATCAGAGGAAATGAATGATCTACACAAAAGATGTGGAGAAAGTAACTTAAGCTCAGTGTATTCTCAAAGCGGGGCGTGGCAAGGATAAATGATTCTGTAGAAGGGAAGGTAGCTGAAGGAAATGACCAAGTCATATGTTTTTCCAATTGAAACTGTCTCTTTCATCAGATTTCTTACAGAAAAGATGTGCAAGGCACCCACACATATACAGCGGAGCTGGACAGACCGGATATCAAGAAGGCAACTCAGATCTCCAAGATCATAAGCAATGTAATCTCTCTCTCTTAATCTTGTTGTACAAATCTGATTTCTCTTTATTTTGGAGGGAGATGGAGCACAGCATTCATAGTTGGAAGGCTAATTTAATTAACAATCAATTCATTTGAATTAATGACATCTCAATTTTGTCCGGAGTTATCCATTTGAATATGCAAATTATCAGGGATGTGCATGAATGGCCCATATTCAGCCCGACCATGTCTAGTATTAGCGTATTTTTAGAGGATCACACACTATTGGGTATATGATCGATTTCAGATGTCTCAGCTTGGAAGCCAGACTTGTCAGTCTTCTGATTCTGATCCTTCTCTCAGCTTCCTCCCATCCAGGGAGCTCTGCTTGGCCTCTTCCCATCTGTTGCTGGTGATTTGCCGATTCCTTTCCACCAGCACGCACTTCTGCACACTGCCTGCCTGCCATGACTGTGACTTATCTTCTCTGGGATACCTTCCCAAGTTAATGCCATTTTTCTTGAGCATATCAAACATCCTGGTTAAAGTTAACTGTTGGTATAACATAAGTCCATGCCCCTTAAAAATCAATAAAGAAATGAATTCAACTGCTTGGTAATCAAGTGCCTGTTTTCATGGACAAAATGATACATGTTAGCTGAATAAGCAATGTAGAGTCTTAACTTTCCAGAAAATCTTTGAGAATCTTTAGAGATAAATATAAAGATGATGATAATTGGCTTCTTAGATTAAAATAAAGAAATTGTTTTACTACTAAAAAAAAATTCTACTTTAGCAGTCACTATTTTAGTATTTGATATTTAGTGTAAAGTATTTTTAATGGGCTAAGGGACTATTATATTGTATTTTGATTGATGCTAATGTAATATAAAGTAGGAATATTAAAATTTTCTCATTATTCACTTTAGGCAGAATACAAGAAAGGGCAAGGCACAGTGAATAAAGAACCTTCTGTAATTGGAAGACCCGACTTTGAACACGCCGTGGAAGCTTCTAAACTTTCTAGCCAGGTAAGGCTTGAGCATGATAATCCTTCAATGGCTTTATTCATAGGTTTTATTTCAAGAGCATAGAAAAATATTTCATCTTAGATAATATCTTTAATTGCAAGAATAAACCAAGAGATAATGTTTCTGAAGCTACTTTAGCTAGTGTTCCAATAATTGCAAATTTCAGCAGAGAGAAAAAGTCCAACTCTTAGCAGACTTCTCCCCAGGCTCATAACTGAACCCATTTCAATGAGTTTGACCGTGTTGTATTTCCAGAGATCAGCACTAGCCAATACCAAAAATTATATTTTTGTGCATGTATACACAAAATAATCACATATACAATTTGAACTTAGTAATAAGATATTTTCTCAATTTAAAAACAATTTTTCTTAATTAGACAATATAACAGGCAAGATTAGGTGCATAAATCCTTGAAATCTGATTTCAGAATATAAGTCCGGAAGAGTCTACAAATCTGGAAGGTAAATGGCTTGAGAGTTTAACAGGTTAAATTTTCAATTTTTCCAGAATTATCATATAAATGCCATCCAATTTAGTGAGAATCCAAGAATTTGGCTGAAATCATTTTAAAGTTTCTGTGGACAGGAGTTGCCTGAAAGAGTCTTTAACAGTGTGAGACTGCAGATCAGTGACAGGGAAATAACTAGAAAACCGTTTGAATAAGTCAGTTTATACTGAGAGCTAAAACACTCAGTAGGATAGAATAGGCATGCCTGAAATAGATTCTAGTATGTTTAAGAGTTTAACATATGGCAAAAGTGTTGTGTCAAGTCAGTGGGGGAAAGATAGGACAGTTAATAAATTGTGCTAATGTCACCGGCTACCCATTGTGGTAAAAAGAAAACTGTGTTGGTGTCTTTAGCCCTATACAAAAGCGAATCTCAGGTAGATTAACAATATGAGTGCAGGCCGAAGGTGATGCTACATACCTGAAGTCCGGCACTCAGGAGGACGAGCCAGAAGGTTCAGGGTCAGCTTGTACTACAGAAGGAGACCCCATTCTCCACATAAAGCCAAGCCCAAACCAAATAAACCAATACCACTGAGAAAACCAGCAGACATGAGCAAAACAGTTAAAGTATTAAAAAGAAAATTCAGAGTCAGTATACGGCCACAAGTATTTTAACAAAACCAGGGGTCTGGAGATTCTAGTGGATAGTAAGACACGGTGATCACACAAATGTTAAGATCACTGCTGCATTTCGTGACCCGTACTTGTCATTTCAACACTCGGAGGCAGAGGCAGGAAGAGTGTGAATCAAAGGCCATACTGAGACCCTGTCTCAAAACCTCAGATAAGTGAGTAAACATGGAAGTTTTCTCAGGGATAAAGATGTTAGAGTCAACAGTGATGTCAACAAACTGATGTTTTTAAAACATCAGTTTTTCATTTATCATTTATAGTTTTTGATTTGCAAAAATAATCCATCTCTTGTATTATACTTCAAAATTGATAAATATAGATAGATAAAAGTCTAAAATATGACTGAAGAATATAAGATAAATCCTAAGTCTAGAAAGACATAGTGGGGCTCTTGGTTTGATATTCTTGGTATTCAAGATCACCATAATGCTATTTCTTCCAAAATTAATTTTAAAGGTTTTCTATAATTCCATTTCAAATCCAAAGTCTTTATTTTCAAAACACGAGGATCAAATTAAATAACTAAATAAATGAAACAATTTTGCAATTTGTACAGAGAAAAAATAAAAAATACCTTTTCGGGTAGTAAAAAGAGCAGTTATTTCAAAATATTTGAAAAATATGCTACATATATGCATATATATGTATATATATATGAAATAGTAAAAATTTTTGTCATGAGATCTTTTTTAAAAAGTTATTTTTATTGAGTATGTGTATGCGTGTGCCTGAGTGTGCCCCTGTATGTAAAGAAGCCCTTGAAGGTCACAGGATGATAGTAGATGACATATAACTAGAGTCATAGGTGGTTGTGATCTACCATGTAGGTGTGTGGAGTCAAACCTCGGTCCCTGCAAGGGTAACAAATGCTCGTGGCTGCTGAGATATCTCTCCAGCATCTTCATATGTTCTTTATGGTGGAAACAAAAATGACTCCCAGCAAAGCAGAAAACATGAGAAGTGAGGTGAATATGACGCTACAGAGAGAAAAGATAAATAGCCAGTAACCTTGTGAAAAGATGTTCACATTTATTAGTAGAAAAAAAAGAAATGCCAACAGAATTTAAGTGAAATGTCACTTGTACCCATCAGCATTCTGCCTCTCACTTGTGTGGGGGAGAAGGACATGCCGTTAGAAGGTTTTGTGTAGGAGGTAGTTTTGAGTTGGGCTTGGTTTAACAGAGAGAAGTCTGCACAAGAAGAAAGCCCTGGATAAAGGCAGGAAGGTGACTGAGGGCAGGAGAGAGGCCTCTGATCCACAGGGTGTCAGTTATGGCCATCAAAAGGAATTTAGGAGGATTTTTTTTAATGAGCAAAGGGTCAGTGCTGTATTAATTTTGACTATATGGCATTACTTAGGGAGTAGAATGAAAATAATATGGTCCTTCTATATAACACACTAATATACTTTTGCAACTTGGCATAAATCTAGATATATCTGGAAAGAGGGACTCTCATCTTGAGGACATGCCTCTATCTGATTAGCCAGTGAGCATGTCTGTAGAGGTGTCTTCCTGATTGCTGCTTGGTGGAGGAGGGCCCAGTCTTCTGTGGGTGGCATTGTCCCTGGTCAGGTGGGTCTGGTCTGTCTAGGAATGGCAGTGAGTAAGCCGGAAGAAGCCCAGTCTCTCTTCATCCTTCATTGTTATCTGCTTGAGTTCACGCCCTCACGTCTCTCAGTGATGGACTGTTGCCAGGGAGCTGTTAGTTAGATATAATAAACCCTTTCTTTCCCGAGTTACTTTTGATCATGATGTTTTTAACAGCAACCATTCAATTTGCTGTCTTAATGATTTGAAGTTCAAGAGCACTGAATGAATTCCTAATGTACCACCACCATCTCCAAATGCCCAACTGTTCATCCTGTCCGCTAAACTCTGTAGCTGTTGAACAATGACTCCCAACCCAACTGTTAACAGGAATGATATTCTCTCTCATCAAAGTAGTATAAAGAGAAAGTATCCCATATGTAACTACAGGGTGTGTGTGTGTGTCTTTAAAAAAGAACAAATTATCGCCATTTCAGCGGTGGGCACTTCATTAAACTTCTACTTACAGGTGAGAACTAAGTCGTCACAGAAAAATTTGATGTGGGATGGCTCAGGCAGAGCATTACTCTTGGCAGATGAAGATGTCAGCACTGCAGGAAAGGTTGGCCTCTGTCAGAGATGGACGTCTCATGGGCCAGGAGGGAGTTGTTGCAAGACTCACACGGGAAATGATCTACCTGTCAGACGTCTCCAGAGCTATGGTGGAAAAGGGAGGCAGAGGAGGGATGTGTAGGAGAGGTTCAGGATGCGACTGTGACTTGTGCTAATTGTTTTATCGTTTGCCTGGCACTTAGAAAACAACTCTGTGTCTTGGAAGGCTTTTAAGGCATATGGGACTGAGAATATGCTTGGACAACATTCTTAGGAGAGGCCTAAGACAGCTCTTGAAGCCCTGGGCATCCCTAATAATGCCTGCTAAGAAGGCAAGAGGGCTTGGACTTGTTTGGGGTTTTGCGTGTACATGGCTGGGTGCCATGGAGTACATGTGTAGGTTAGAGAGCAAATTCCATAATGTGGGCTCCAGGGATCAAACTCGGGCCATTGTAGCTTGGCAGACCAACACCTCTACCCTACTGAGCCGTTTCGCCAGTTTCCTCCCATTCTTTGCAGTGCATGGCAAATCCCCATCAGCCACAGAGCAGATTGTACAGAGATAGTGTGGTCCCTTTCAGTGCCTAGAAACCTTGACTGTGGAGCGAGACTCCTGGCACCACCGCTGTTGCTGTTGCTTGTTTACTGAGTGACCTTGGACATGGTGCTCTCTTTCACTATTTCTGTGAGGTTGATTTGACAAAAGATGCAGCTGCCTGTTAGAGCTGTCAGAAGCTCACTGTTAAAATTGTTACCTGGTCCACAGATCACAGGCTTCCATAAGAATCGTTTTGAATAGCTACTTGGAGCATTTTCTCATTTACTTTTCTTGTGGACGACTTCACATACAGGGCAGAGCGAGGGCAGGCAACTCACTGTTAGTCTCCAGTCTCAGCTGCACTCCATCCAATCCTCCCTGTGAGTCCTTAGAAGAAAACTTCCATCAGAGCATTTATTTTCGAATTTCAATTTCAGCCCACAAGAGTCCTACCCTTTGATTTATCCTTAGGCGTTTAAAAATACATTCTTTTCCATTTCAAATTGTGTAGCTACTGAGCGATCAGATGCTTAAACAGGGTGCAATCTGCAAGTTTTCTGTACCCATTAGCTTTCCTTTTCCATTGGTCTTACAGTCTGTGAGTTTCTGAAAGGGGAGAGGTGGGTGTAAGAGTGAATAGGAATCCTAGAATGGCCTGCTCATGTGTGATCTCAAGCGCATCAACCTGAAACAAAGGCCAGTGTGTAGTTTCTTGTTGTCACCAGTAACTTTGAAGGTCATACACCTCTGGCTTCTAAGCCAGTGGCAAAGGCACAGACCTACATTGGTTGGGAATGGTTTAGGAATTCAGTAAACTGGCAAAAGCGGTGACGTGGGTGTGTGAGCGAAGGCAAAGGCACGGCAGTGTGCCGCTGGGTAGTGGCCACGCATGCGTGGTGAGACGGCCAGACAGCAGACTATGAGTGGGAGAGACATTTTGCCTGTACGCTGAGCTCCGTGGGATTTAACTCAGGTCAGGCAACAGAAACATGAGACAAACTAGTCTTAGACTAAATTGAACAATTGTTTGGACCTTGTAGATATAAGCTTTCCCTTTTAGTTTTTTTTAAGATCTATATTTACATGTGTGTGCATGACCATGTGTGTGCATGTGTACATGTGCACATGTGTGCCTGTGTGTGTTTGTGCATGCGTGCACATGCAGGAGAGCATGTGAGTGCAGGTGCCAGAGGAGGCCAGACCTGTAAGTAGAGTTCGAGGTGTCAGTAAGTCTTCTAACACAGTTGCTGGGAACCAAGTCTAGCCCATGGCAAGGGCAGTACTTGCTCTTAAACGGAACCATCTCTCCAGCCCCAACTTTCTTTTTATTTTTTTTAAATTGGGAAGATCCATATCACTATGTTATAGTTGTTTAAAAAATTAATAAAGTAAAATTTCATGTGCCAAGGCAGGGATACTAGTTTATGTGCATCTCAAATGTGAATGGACTGTCAAAACCATTAACTTAAAAGTTCTAAATGAGGATGATTTGTGACTGTGTTTTTATATGGCCTGAATTTAATATTTGGAATTTGTCTGCAGAACGAAAGGATTAAATTCTTGGTCTAGTTTTATAACAACAGAGAAATATTATAATATAATAATTAGTATTTATTATGACATCATATTTGTCATACTGATAAGAATGAGCTTAAATTTTAAGAGATCCAATATGAATTGCTGTAAAAAATTTAGTAATAAATAGTGTCCTTGAACTGAAGAAGGTATTAATTGGCTTGGAGATGCTCCCATTCTCCCTTCCTAGCAAGCATACACTCCGCCAATCTTCTGACACTGCCAAGCATAAGCTTAAATGTCATATCCCAAGTTGCCAATGTGAATGGATCTCTCTGTTCATTTCTGTATAATTCATGATGTGGTGTGTGTGTGTGTGTGTGTGTGTGTGTGTGTGTGTGTGTGTATGTGTGTGTGTGTGTTTTAAAAATTGACAAATCCCACAGCCCAGGGCTTATAGGGTCATAAAATAAAATAAATTAAATTAGGCTCCTGATGAATGTGTGGATGTCTTAAAATTTCTCTGGATTCTTAACATTTGATACAAAGGCAGGATGATATTATTTTGTAAAGAAAATAAGGGCATGTAGGTCTCTGGGTTTAGTCCCCAGACCCGAATAAAAAGGAAAGCAAAATGTAAGAATGAAGGAAAGGAGGGAGGAAGTGGGGGAAGGAGGGAGGAAGTGAGGGAAGGGGGGAGGAAGTGAGGGAAGGAGGGAGGGAGTGGGAGAAGGAGGAAGGAAGTGAGGGAAGGAGAGGAAGTGGGGGAAGGAAGGAGGAAGAGAGGGAAGGAGGGAAGAAGTGAGGGAAAAAGGGAGGAAGAGAGGGAGGGAGGAAGAGAGGGTAGGAGGGAGGAAGAGAGGGAAGGAGGGAAGAAGTGAGGGAAGGAGGGAGGAAGTGAGGGAAGGAGGGAGGAAGTGGGGGAAGGAGGGAGGAAGAGAGGGAGGGAGGGAGGAAGACAGGGAAGGAGGGATATAACATATACTGGTTATGTTGTTTTCAGTGATAATTAAGGTCTACTCCTCAAACTTTCGGTTTTTTCCCAACATTAGATTTTACAGCTATGCTGAAGGTATGTGCTTCTCTCCTTGCTGGGGAGTCTCCAGGGGAGCCTGAGCATTGGTGTCATGGCGGGGGAGCGGGGCTTGTGAGTGCTGGAAACTCATGTATCTCACTTCCTGGTTGCATTGCTGTCTAGAGGCACTTAGAGAATTGCTTTACATTCAGTCTTTGCGGCTTAACAAACACAGTGGGGGTCTCCCCTAAAGCCTAGTTATGGTCAAAATTCTTTAGAAAATAGTTAGGAGTTTGATTTTATATAATGGTTCTGTATGTTTATTAGAAAGTGATGGCTGTCAGAGCTCTCTGTGTGCCATTCATAATGTGAATGAAGCCACTTCATGACTTAGTTGTGGACCGCCATTTATTTCTAAAACAATGGATTTAGGTATAAGGAGTCACATTTATCTCAACATTAGCACTCCTCTCTCCCTTTCTCCGATGATCTTATAACTGGCAGGTGTGTGCTTTGTTCCACGCTCGGGTAAGCAGCGACATCCGAGGCTTGCAGGGGTCTCTTGGGAGATGTGGGTGTGAATAGGGAAGCAGACAGCCGGGTTGTGAGCCGTGGATTGAAAATGGAGCAGAATGTTGAACATGTCTGTTCCGTTGGTGAGGGAGACAGTCGGCAGGTGAGAGATCTGACCAGTATCAGCCACATTTGATTCTCTTTATTCATGTATGTGCAAATCTTGGGGAAGGTGTGAGGCAGGATCCAGTTGTATGCCAGTGTTTGGTTAATGTATTTTTGTATAATGCAGTTATTCTGTGTAAGTTAATTGATGGACACTCTTATGTTTGGTTTCCTGCACATCTTTTTTTAGACCACATGACTTAGACAACCAAAGTTTAGAAGGAAAACAAGCTTACAGCACTTTTCTTATTATTACATTCAATATAATTGCCAGAATCTTGTGGGCAGGAGATCGATAATTATTCATCAGAAATATGCATTTTCTTAGAAGAGAAAATGCCAGGTTTGGTAACAGATAAACTACCAGTTTTAGTTCTCATGCCAACCTACACATTGTCTTTGCATCTGGTACAATTGTGTGGGCAGCCCCTGGTATACACAAACAGTAGGAAGTGGGTGGTTATGGCTAGTTCTCAACTTGATGGTCTAGAATCACCTGTGAGATGGTCCCTGGGCATGCTTGTGGGAGACGTTTTGGTTGTTAGTTGATGTTGGAGAGACCCGTCACGATTGAGGCGTGAGACCATTCTGTGAGCAGAGGTTCTAGGGCTGTATAAAATGGAGAAAGCAAATTAAGCTGCAAGCTTTATCCCTCGCTCTCTGCTGGTGTCACTCGGATGATACCTGAGTAGCTATGTCAAGCGCTGCCTCTGTGGACTGTAACTTGAAACGGCGAGCCAAAATAAATTCTCTCTCCCCTCTGCTGCTTTGGTTGTTCCTGTAGTTCATCTGAGTAACAGAGGAAATTCAGACAGGCTCTCTGAGGACAAAAGTTGAAGAACCTACTTTCTTTCTTAGTGACTGAGACACACTGGCTGAGGTTAAGAGGATAGGGCTAATTGATTGAAACTTGGTGCCGGTCGGCATGGTACAGCCCACCAGCTGGTTAGAGCTTCACAGCGGCTGCCTGCTGCCAAGAGCAGTCCCTGTAATGCGACTGAGCCAAAGAAAGCTTGGCTTGGACAGGGGGACGTGGACGCGGACGTGGATGTGGACGCGTGAACATGGCTGACTAGAAAGTATCCTCAAGTGAGGCCGATAGAAGTAGTGAAGGAAATGTAAACATTTCCTGTTTCTGCCCTCGTCTCTGATTTCAGGATGCAAAATAATAATTGAAAATCATCTTCTCATTTTAGAAATCCTTTATCAATTATTTAAAATAAATGTGCCTGGCAGCAGGAGTATCAGAAAATTATTTTCAAGTAGAACACACAGAAGATAGCTCCTCAATGCTATTTTCCTACCAAAACTCCACTAGCTCGCTCTCAAGACACCTGCAAGTGGCCCTGAAGAAGACTGTCACCCCAAGCAGGGCTATGAAAGTGGCCATTTTCTTTCTTTCTTTCTTTCTTTCTTTCTTTCTTTCTTTCTTTCTTTCTTTCTTTCTTTCTTTCTTTCTTTCTTTCTTTCTATCTTCCTTCCTTCCTTCCTTCCTTCCTTCCTTCCTTCCTTCCTTCCTTCCTTCCTTCCTTCCTTCCTTCCTTCCTTCCTTTCTTTCTTTCTTTCCTTCTTTTTTTTTAAAGCGGCCATTTTCAAGTTGTGTTTAATAAGGACCTCGGTAAGGCAGAGCCTTAAGGCATGTGGATAAATGCGCTTTATGAGAATATTTATTATGATAAAAATATTTTTTATGATATTGTAAAATATTGTAAGATTGTAGAGGTAGTACGAAAGGCCAAAGCAGTTTATTTTTGCCTCTGAGATATGTTCATCCATTTCCGGCAGTATTCACCAAGGCACGGGAAACTCGAGTAGCTGGGACATTAAACATTTATCTACTTAGGGAGAGAATTTGTCTATATTCCAGTCTATAACATGCATCTATATTGTTTTTTAACCATGAAGGAATAACTCTTAAGCTGATAGTCCTTTCATTTTTTTTCTTATAACTAAAGAAAAAATAGATTTAGACTGAATATTAAACATATGCATTTTCTCTTGGATAAATTGAGGAGTTAAAGCAAGACGAAAAACAAAATAAAAATAAACAACAACGACAGCAACAAGCCCCTAAAAGTGCCAGAAAACAGATGTAGAACATTGTAGAAAATATATTTTCTAAAAATTGGATTTTGATCAATTGAGATATGGATGTTGCAGAAAATACAGTTTTAAAAAGGAATCTTTGAACAAATTAAATGTGGATATCTGTATTTGGGAATAATTCCTCCCAGGAAAACCCATTCAATTTCTGATTCCAAGGACACACTTTGTGAGTCAGCCCTTAGGAAGTGTGTGCTTTGAGTTCGAACTGATCCTGGGTTACTGGGTACAGAAATGGAAACTGACCTGTAAAATTTTTTTATATTATAAATGCATAATTCTCATGAGCAGAGAATTTGAACTCATGCTTCATGACATTCATGACCAATATTCAAGTAGCATATTAAAATTTTCTAAATGCCTCATTAAGCTTTATGGAAGGGGATGAATATCAGAAATTTAAATTCTGCAATGATTCATTTGAAAGGTAGCTTGTATTTAATCTCTTAAAAAAAAAACCTAATTTTTTACTTTTCCACCAAAATATGTGATTTCATTTAGCTTGTCCTTCTTCTTTATGATAGGTCAAATATAAAGAAAAATTTGATAATGAAATGAAGGAAAAAAGCCACCATTACAACCCTCTGGGAAGTGCGTCTTTTAGGCAACACCAACTCGCTACTGTCCTGGCAAGCGACGTAAGTTATAATGTACAGAAATTACTTTCAATATCTTTAGAGTCTTGTTTTCCTAGAACTCACTGTGTTGTAATTACTGATATTTAATCAAGATCATGTAATTTCCAAGTAATTTGTAGTTGAAAACACTGGAGCATATTTTCCTGAAGCTTTTTTTTTTCTGGAAAAGTATATTATTATAATTTGCTATTAATGGTTACTGATTACTAATTAGTTAATAAGTAGGAAGAGTGGTATGAATAAAATTATTGTGTCTGATCAAGAGTCGAAATAGATTATAGAGTTTTCAGGAAAGAAATGTATATTATGGCAAATTAGTAGGTAGGACAACAATTAACTCATAATTATGCCCACAAATTGGGTTTGTTATACAGCACCTGATACGTGGTGGTGTATCGAAGAGAATTTGTCATGAATTGAGCTGCCAAAGCTTTAAAACTTCTTTCATTTTTATTGTGCCAAGCTCTATCTTTGTAGATTTATTTTTTTTTTTTTATGTTTTTGAAATTAAGAAGGATCTATTGGGTAAGAAATGGAGTTCAGAATTTTTGCTAGGAGGAGGTACTGTCCAAAACCAGAAACAATCTCAAATGGTACTTTTTGGGATCGTTTAAAACTTGTAGAGATCCTTTCCAATCAGAACCAAGGATCATGAAAAGGCTCTCTGCCCAGGCTTCCGTCCCCTCAGCCTCTCCATCTCCACAGTGCTGGCTTTCCTCTTCATTCACTAATGCAGTGAAGGTATTTATGCTCAACCACAAGTCTTGGTCACAGTCACAAGTCTGGAAGATACCCCCCCCCATCTGTCAGAACCTCCGGGGATATCAAAATATCTTTTTCCTGACTGATAATTTTTGAATGTGTGCAGACATAATGTGGGTGGAGACGAGCTAATCTTAAAGGAGTCTGGAACTGAGCCTTAAATGTTCAAGGCTTAGTGAGGATCAGACTGCCTGGATGTGATCCTGTCCAGCCACTTACTGTTATGCCTTCATCTTCCTGTGCCTCGGTTTCCTCATCTGTCAAATGGGAGTGAATTGAAACAATTAGGATGCCTCACATATATTAAGTGTTTTTTAAAAATGTTGGGCATACAGATAGTGTTTAACGAACTCAATACTAATATTTTGCTCTTACTACTAGTATTAAATTCCAAAGCAGTTGGTTAAAAAAAAGATTTACATGGTTATAGAATGCAAAGCTTAAATTACAGCAAAATAAAACTGAAATAATTCTCTAGCAGCATAGAAAGAATAAAGCGAGGCTTCTTGTTCTCCAAAAGTAGAGTTTCTACTGTGATTACTGAAGTGTGTTAACGCCACCATTTGGAATATATAAACAGTAAAAGAAATTTAAATGTTTTCAGGTTCATAAGTAACCATTTGACTCATTCAGTAGTGAATCAGCACCATCTAGTGGCTGCTTGTAAATCCTGCCACTACCACACTAATCAGGACCCTGTGAAGGGAGAAAAAAGAATGAGTTATTTATGTAATTTACTATATAAACAAACTCAAAGAAAAAAATCGCATGATCATCTCATTAGATGCTAAAAACGCATTTTGGCAAAATACAACACCTCTTCATGTTAAACGTATTGGACAGATCAGGAATTTAAGGCACATACCTAAACATAATAAAAACAATATACAGCAAACCAACAGCCAGTGTCAAATTAAATGGAGAGAAACTTGAAGCAATCCCACTAAAGTCAGGGACAAGACAAGGCTGCCCACTCTCCCTGTATCTATTCAATATAGTATTTGAAGTTCTAACTAGATCAATAAGACAACAAAAGGATATCAAGGGGATACAAATTTGAAAGGAAGAAGGCAAGGTATCACTATTTGCAGATATGATAGTATACATAAACGACCATCAAAAACTCTAGCAGAGAACTTCTACATCTGATAAAAAACTTTAGCAAAGTGGTTGGATATAAAATTAACTCAAACAAATCAGTAGCCTTCCTTTATACAAATGATAAATGGGCTGAGAAAGAAACTAGGGAAATGACACCATTTATAATTATAATATCACTAATAATATAAAATATCTTGGTGTTACTCTAACCAAGAAAGTGAAAGATCTGTGTGACAAGGACTTCAAGTCTCTCAAAAAAGAAATAGAAGACCTCAGAAGATGGAAACATCTCCCACGCTCATGGATTGGTAGGATTAACATAGTGAAAATGTCCATCCTACCAAAAGCAATCTGCAGATTGAGTGCAATCCACATCAAAAGTCCAACACAATTCCTCATGGACATGGAAAGAGCAATTCTCATATTTATAAAGAAAAACAAAAAAACCCAGAATAGTAAAAACAATTCCTAAAAATAAAAGAACTTCTGGGGGAATCACCATCCCTGACCTCAAGCTGTACTGGAGCAATAGTGATAAAATACAGTGTAATATTGGTACAGAGATAGAAAGGTCTATCAGTGGAATAGAATTGAAGACCCAGAAACGAACACACAAACACCTGATCTTTAACAAAGAAGGCAAAAATATACAAAGGAAAAAAAGGAAGCATCTTCAAAAAATGGTGGTCTAACTGTCCATCTGTATGTGGAAAAATGAAAATAGATACACATTTGTCACTTTTCACAAAGCTCAAGTCCAAGTGGATCAAGTACCTCAACATAAACCCAGATTCACTGAATCTAACAGAAGAGAATGTGGGAAAGAACCTGGAACTCATTGGCACTAGGGGGCAGGGGCATATCCTAAGCAGAAAGCCAATAGCTCAGGTTCTTAGATAAAGAATTGATAAATGGGACCTCATGAAACTACAAAGCGTCTGTAAGGCAAAAGACACAGTTAATCAGACGTTATCAGCAACCTACAGATTGGGGGAAAAAATCTTCACTAACCTCACATCCAAGAGAGGGCTAATATCAAAAATATATAAAGATCTCAAGAAGTTAACCTATTAAAAAAATCAAACAACTCAATCAAAAAAAATGGGGTATAGAGCTAAACAGAGAATTCACAACAGAGGAATCTTGAATGGCCAAGAAGCACTTAAAGGAATGTTCAAAGTTCCTAGCTGCCAGGGAAATGCAAATCAAAATGACCCTGAGATTCCACCTCACACCAATCGGAATGGCTAAGATTTAAACCTCAGGGGACAGCACATGTTGGTCAGACTGTGGAGAAAGTGAAACATTCCTCCCTTGCTGTTGGGATTGCAAACTGGTACAACCACTCTGGAAATCAATCTGGAGGCTCTTCAGAAAATTGGAACTATATCTACCTGAAGACCCTTGTCACTCTTGGAGATATACCCAAAAGATGCTCCACCATGTCCTGTGGTAACAGGGACACATGCTCCATTCTGTTCATATTGACCTTATTTGTAATAGTAAGAAGCTGGAAACAACCCAGATGTCCCACAGTGGAAGAATGGATACAAAAATGTGGTTCCTTTACACAGTGGACTACTCTTCAGCTATTAAGAACAAAGACATCATTAGTCTTGCAGGCAAGTGGATGGAGCTAGAAAATATCATCCTGAGTGAAGTAACTCAGACCCAGAAAGAATATGCAGGGTATGAACTCACTCATAAGTGGATATTAGCCATAAGAAGAGAATACCTAGGATACAATTCACAGAACTCAAGAAGGTTAACAAGCAGAAGAGCCCTAGTGAGGCTACCTCAGTCCCACTTGGGAGGAAGAAGAAAATAATCACAGGAGGCAGAGGGAGAGAGGGACCTGGGTGGCAGGAGGTAGGGGGAGGTGAAAGGGGGACATGATCAGGTGTGGGTGGTTGGAGAGACAGGAGAGAATCCCCGAGGGCCAGCAGAATAAATGGAAATATGGAACCTCACGGGGGGACCATCTAGAAAGTACCAGAGACCTGGGAGATGAGAGGCTCTCAGGACTCAAAAGGAGGGACCTTAGATGAAGTACCCTACAATGGGAAGAGGAACTTGTAGAGCCCACCTCCAGTAGAAAGACAGGACATCAAGTGGAGGGATGAGGTTGTCATCCCACAGTTAAAAATTCTGACCCAGAACTGTTCCTGTCTAAAAGAACTGCAGGGTCAAAAATGGAGAAAAGACTGAGGGAAAGGCAGTCCAGTGACCAGCCCAACTTGGGATCCAGATCATGGTGAGGTTCCAAGGCCTGACACTATCACTAATGCCATGGTGTACTTATAGGCAGGAGAGCCTAGCATGGTAGTCCTCTGAAAGACTGAACAAGCAGCCAACGGAGACAGATGCAGTTATTTGCATCCAACCATTGGACTGAAGTTGGGGGCCCCATGGTTGAATTAGGGATAGGTTGGAAGAAACTGAGGAGGAGGATGACCAATAGTCTCAACTAACCCAGACTCCTGAGATCTGTCAGACACTGAGCCACCAACCGGCCAGCATACGCAGGCTGGTCCAAGATCCCTGACAAACAGCAGAGGACTGCCTGGTCTGATCTTAGTGCGAGAGGATGCGCCTAACCCCTGGGAGACTTGAGGCCCCAGGGAGTCGGGAGACTCGGGGAGGGGGGATGCTCAACCTCTTGGAGACAGGGAAGAGGAATGGGATAAGAAACTGTAGCAAGGGAGACAGGGAGGGGGTATCAGGAGGGGGGCAACAGCTGGACTGTAAGAAAATAAAAGTAATAAAAATAAAATAAAATGAATGAGCGAAAGAAAGAAAGAAAGGAAGGAAGGAAGGAAGAAAAGGAAGGAAGGAAGGAAATAAGGAAGGAAGGAAGAGAAAACACTAGTGTCTTCATGTTTTCTTCTACTATTTGGTATTTTATTCCATGTTATTTTTGTAGGTGAAGTACAAGAAAGATGTTCAAACCATGCACGAGCCAGTTTCAGATCTCCCAAATTTGTTGTTTTTAGACCATGCTCTGAAAGCCAGCAAAATGCTCAGTGGAGTAAGTGGGCTGTCTGGTGGCCGTTGTAGAGCTTAGTCGTGTGGAGCCCGGGAATGCAGTGTTTCTGTTTGCTCCTGGTCTTACCTGCTTCATTAGATGCGCCTGTGTGCCGTGACCCCCAACAACTAACGCACTGAAAAGTCGCCCCTGCTTGTGCAAATCCCACGGCAGCCATTGTCTCTTTATTAAGGAGCTCTTTTTCTTCACTTACTTCACCCTTTCATACATGTATGGAATATATTTTAGTTCGTTCATTCCATGTTACCCTCGCTTATCCCCCATTCTTCTGCTGCTACAACCCCTTCTTGCCAACAGGTACCCCTCCTGCGTTCACATCTTTGTGTGTGCTTGACACACTGAGTTTAATGAGGGTTGTCTGCAAGTGCGAGGTGTGGAGGTCATTTGCTGGAGCGTGGACAGAGCTATATTCCTCTGAAGACAGCGATGCCCTCCATGGGTTCTCGAAGCTCCTCGCATCTCATGTGCATAAGCACACTCGGTGATGCTGTAAGCAGACATCATTCTGTCTTCTTTCTCCCCATTTCCTCATTTGTATCAGAATGAACACACTTGATGTCTTGCAGTCAAGGATCTTCTTTTATGAGAACCATGCCGGCATATATATGTTATGTCTCCAGTAGCAAACATTCTTGTTTATATGTAGTATATATATAAACACATAAAAAATATAGTCACACTTTAAATCATTTTATCTGATAAGAAAACTTGAAGATACTTATATTTCATGGCCACTATGAATTTAGTCTTGAAGATGGATTCTCCGTGATCTGTCATGTCAGCGAGGAGGGCTTTATGTCCCATTGGCTATATGTGTTTATTGTTCATACAGTCAGTCCCTTCGAACCCTAGCCTATTGGGATACTGTGTCTACACTTGCTGCATCTGGATGCTGACTTCACTAGCTCTTAGAACTGATAACCCCTGATCACTGCTGGCTCCCCTTTGTACATATCCAGATGCCACATCATAATGATTGATTCTGATTTGACCTCTAGTTATCCTAACAATAACCACCCATTTTCTTCAAAGCATTTCAAGTTACAGAATAGGTCCAGATCAGATGAAGAAAGACTCGTTCTGTAAGGTATAAGCAAAAGTGAAAGTAGCCTTTTAAGCGGATAAGCACCCTGTGCTTAATATAAAGGCACTCCAAGACCAGATCCCCAAACCTTCGTCTTAAGGGAGCCTCAGGTCTTAGCACTGGCTAAAGACCATTTATTATTTGTATGTCCACTCTCCCTTGCACGTCGCCACCACCAGCCTTCCCAAGGTACACACTGCACGCAAGTGGTTCACACTTGCAGAGATTGGTTTTTAATTTATTTGAAAAAGTATTTGTATTTGGGCCAAAAGCAGTATATTATACTTTCCGGTGTTTGAGCCATGTCCACAGCTCAGAATGAGCCTTTCCCTTGAATTACATTGTCCCGCCTTCTCCAAGCCCAGCCTTCAGTGACGTACACATCCCACCCTTGCATTTCTGTACTGGTTTCATGCTTTTCATCACACACACACACACACACACACACACACACACACACCTCTCCATCCTCTGCATCCTCTGCTTTCTTGCTTTTCATCACACACACACACACACACACACACACACACACACACACACACCTCCATCCTCTGCACCCTCTGCTTTCTTGCTTTTAATCACACACACACACACACACACACACACACACACACACACACACACCTCTCCATCCTCTGCACCCTCTGCTTTCTTCATTCTCCGTGGTGTTGGCTTTTGTCCTGGGATAGTGCTTGCCCGGGACTGTCCCCTACTCACACTCAGGATAACTCTGCGAGCAACATGGGGATTTGTGTGTAAATGAGCAAACGTGTTTACCTCACACCAGCACCATTTATTTTCAAAGTGTTGATGTTTGTTTTGTGGTAGAGAAAATGAATCTAAATTTAGTGTGCACAGTCTTTGTCACCTCTCCAGTAGAAAGCCTGAGGAAGTCACACTGCCCATTTTGTTCATTAGTCACAGATCTCTCATCCACCTCAGACTATATCACAGAAACGATTACGTCACTCAAAGGACCAGAGAGTTTGCTTTTCTCTGAATCATTTACATAGTCAAATCTGGAAATGATTTTACGATATTATATACGTATATACATGTATATCTTAAATTTTTATAAGTTAAAATAGCCTTTTAAATATTTGTATAACTTGATGTACAAGGGTGACTGGATTTTATTAAAACATTGAAGAAGAAATTTCATGTTAGGTTCAGTGCTAGTTTTCTATAAATAGCTATTTTATTATCCATCTCTAGATATATGGGTCTATATCACAATTTTTGCATCTTAATGTGTCATGTGTAGAGCAGAATGAGACATTTAAAAGCCTGTGCAGAATCAAGAATTCAGTGTTTGAAGGAACACTTTGCTCTGAAAATGGAGTTTATAACTTTCTTTATAACTTTATATAAATTTAAAAAATTTATACCATGTTATTCTACATATCTCCACTAGGAGGCAACAGAGACTATTCAATACAGAAAACAAGTCATGCATTAGAAATTTCATTTGCAGATTGGCATTCAAAGGATTTGGTTTTAGCCCATTTTTAGTATATATCCATCATTCTGACTATAATTCCCTAGACTTCATTAGTCATGGACTTTGACTCCATAGTAGAATATATTCTGCCTTAGTGCATTCAAAGTATAGTTGTTTAATAAGTAGATATTATTAATAAATTTAAACAATGTGTAAACATTTTTGATATCTTATTTCAGGTTTAATCTTTGCCTTTTGTTTAAATTAGATTTTGCTTAAGTTTAACTTAAAATTCATAGAGGAACCCAAGATGTAACATATGAACTTTATTAAGACTTTCCCATGGTACACACATGAGGTATTTTCTCATCTGTGTCATGAGAGCAGAGGGTTTGCACCAACAGCTTCAACTTAAAAAAATCCAATAAATCGAGGCTGGAGAGGTGGCTCAGTGGCTAAGATCACTGGCTACTCTTCCAGAGGTCCTGAGTTCAATTCCCAGCCACCACTCGAGGCTCACAACCATCTGTAATGGGCTCTGACGCCCTCTGCAGTGTACATGCAGTTAGAGCACTCATACATAAAATAAATCTTAAAAAAAAAATCCAATGAATTGTACCCATTTTCTTCATGTTTTTCTCGGTGTCTCCCATTCTTTCCTTGGAATTTAGAGAATTAGATCAGTTATCCTTCAGCTTTTCTTTGTCCTGTCACTTCCAACCTTGCTCGTGGCCCACTGTCTGTCTGCAGCCTCCTTTCTGGAGTCTCGCTTCCCTCGCTCTCTTCCTTTTATTGCTGTCTTTTCTTCTGGACACCGTTAAGCACCGTTCTGTCCTGCGATCAGAAGCAGTCTATGTGTCACTCCATCTTGCCCACACAGGATCCGTGGGATCCCATCTAATGATTTTTCATCGGTGACAGTGCCCCATGTCATATTTATAATTAGTCACTGAATGTTTCTTGTGCTCTTCCCGTGGCCACCTACAGCGACAGCGTCTGGCTTTGTCCATTTTCCTCAGTGGCAGGACCTCCTCCGCCCCAGCTGTTACAGAGACGGGTTCTTTAACAGCACCGTGGCTCCTTTCCACTGGCTTCTTCTCTGTTGTCTGCTTTGCGAGGGGTTGCTGGGAGAACGGCTCAATCTGTGACCCAGGGTTACCTGGAACTCACAGTCATCCTCCTGTCTTAGCCTCCCATGTTCTGGGATATTCTGGGATGAGAGCCAGCACACCCCAGTTACATTCCCAAGTCTTTTTTTTTTTTAACTCATCAGTCTCTTTCATTTCTAACTTGTTTTCATGTTTTTTTTTTAAGTGGGAATATAAAAAGAATTTTGAAGAAAACAAAGGATCGTATCACTTTGATGCGGAGGCCCCTGAACACCTGCACCACAAAGGCACCGCCACCCTCCAGAGTCAGGTGCGCCCTCTGAGCTCTGCTCTCCTGTCCCCTGGACACACGTGACTGTCGGGTTCCCCGCCTCTCAGTGCCTTGTTCGTTGAAAAATGGAGCACAAGAACATTAATGTGGTTCCAGAAAAAGAAATATCATCTTGGATCCTAATTCCTTTTATCTTTTGGGTCAGCTGGAACCATGTTTCGATATATTAAAGTTTCATAAAAATAAGTTCTTTGTATAATTAAAAAGTTTAGATCTAGAAACTAATTAAATGGTGATCAAATCTCATGATGATTTAAAATTTTACTGTTTGCCGATTTGACATTTTTGAGCTACAAAATTAATTTTCTGGGTGTAAGGTTTATTATAGTTTCTCCATTTAATTATAAGTGTTATTGGAAAGGGAAAACATCCTCACTAATGCATTTTAAATTAATGTTTCATCTAACCATGAACCCCTATGTATTCTGTAAACGAATTTAAGATTTTTTTCTTCCTAGCACATTGTAAAGTGTTTTTAAATTATGTTTTTAAAAAAATTAATTTTTTAAAAAAATTTAAAGTTAAAATTAAAATAAAAAATCTGTTTTTAAATTATCATTTCAATTTTAAATAGCTGCTAAAGATGCCATTTCTAGCACCTATTATGATAAGCATTTACATGACTCCTTTAAATGGATTCTGTGGGACATACATTCCGTAATGATTTGAAAATCACTTACTCCCTGTATCAGTTTTCTTCCCTGTTGCTGTGATAAAGGACCTTGATATAAGCAATTCAAGGGACAGAGGGTTCACTGGGTTCCCGGGTTAAAGTCCGTCGCTGTAGGGAGGCCTAGATGGTGGGACCTTGAAGCACCTGGTTACACAGATTCAACCACAGTGAGGAAGACACAGCCAAGGTTAATGTACATATCCTCATGCTCAACTCCCTTTCTCCCTTTTCCATGGTCTGGGACAAAAATCTAGGGAATGATGTTACCAGTGTTTAGGCTGTCTCTTCCCATATCAATGAACATCAGCGAACAATTCCCTACAGTCATGTCCACAGGCGAACCTGATCTAGAACCTCACTGAGGTTCTTTTCCGGAGGAGACTAGAGTGTAGGGAGTGACACTTCAGCACGCCCTCTCCAGTGTTTGGAAGCATGAGTCTTGTCTTTAAATTCTCTTTCTCTCCCTCCCTCCCCCCTCCTCCTCCTTCTCTCTCTCTCTCTTCCTTCTACTCTCCTCCTCCCTCCATCCCTCCCTCTCTCCTTCCCTCTCTCCATTTCTGTCTCAAGGAAGTAAGACAGAGAACAATAGAATAGAAAACCCAGCATCCTCATCTGGTCTCTGTGACACAGGCACACATACCTGCACACACATACACACTTATGTGCACACACCACATACACATACTACACATACATATACATATGCATACCTACAAAAGGAAAAGAAAAAATCAAAACTCAAAGCAACAGCACGTGTCTTTCCCTTTATAAGAAGAAAGGAGATAAAACAAATTTTAAGTGATACAAATAATTCATAATATATCATTAAATATATATGAATAACCCATGTATTTAACAAATATTTACATATTCTACCTATTTGGCACAATATTTTATTTGTCCTCTATAGAATACATTACTTAAAGACCCACAACACTGAACACCTTTTAGTTGGGCTAATATAAATTTTTATCCTTAAAAGTTTTTATGTTTGGCCCTTGTATGTCACTAACTCTGGGGAACACACTCATCATCCTAAACTGCAAGAATAACTTGAGAACATAAAACAGGATGATTAATTTCGGGTCCATTTATTGTTCGTTCACTACATGGGCTTTTGGTTGTTGTTGTTGGGAATTGATCCCAAGACCTTGTCCTTGCTAAGAATGTACTCTAACACTGAGCTAGGCACAGCCCTTATTTTATATGATTTTAGTATTTTTCCAATGCAGGTAAAATACAGAGAAGAATATGAGAAAAATAAGGGGAAGTCCATGCTTGAGTTTGTTGAGACGCCATCATATCAGTCTTCAAAGGAGGCTCAGAAGATGCAGAGTGAGGTATGGTTCTGGGCTTTCTGCCGATTTTTCCTTAGGTACTTTTCTCATTCGAAAAGAATCACTCAGTGATGAGTGGTTCTAGAGGCAAGAGTGATGCTCTGTGGGGCTGGCTTGGGACCTGTGTTCGATACCCAACATTGCTCCGGGTGGCAGGGTCAAGGACTAGACTCAGCAGGACTGTGTAGGACAAGCTCAAGGACCCTGTGCTAGACTCAGCACAGCTCTGCAGGGCAGATCCTGTGTTCTAGATCCAGCTCCTCGCTGCCAAAGGTCATTGAATTTGTCTGCTGCCCAGTTTTGCTGATCAGTAACTAAAGCTATTAAGCAGATGTGATCCTCACTGTTCTCATCCCCATGGGAAAGCACTGACAGTCTCAGATTGTCCAGGATTATACACTCACACTTTCAAACTGTATCAATGTAAAACTGTATCTAAAACTCATTCAACAAATGAAGACCTGGTTGCTTTTCTTCCCTTTCCCCTACGATGGTAATAGAACCAGCATTTGAATAATTTAAATCCTTGTTTTGTGCCTGACTCCTTGCTAAGAGCCCCACCTACATCAGCTCATTCAATCCTTAAGATAATGGTTTGAAGAGAAAGTAGTTCATTCAAGAATAATACACTGAAACTAACTATCCCAAGTAAAATCACATATTTGGTAAATGTCACCAGGGGTTTAGGACCTGGTCGCAATCATGATACTTCCTTTCCTTCTCTGCAAGTTTATTTAACTGATCCTGCCATCCCCAGGAAATGCTTAAATGTGTTGAGTATGTTTACTTCTCTTCTAGAGAAGATAATCCTGTCATAGGCAAGATTATCCTTAGACTATGTTTTCTCAGACCAGGTGATTCTTTCATTTTCTTTCCTTTAGGGTGCCAGGCACACAGTTTTGTCTACAGTCAGCAACTACTACATCTATGGTTCCCAGTGGGCTACCACGTTTAAGGGACAGAAGCCCTGGCCAGTCCTGTCAGGCAGTATTAACGTTTTTGTTTGCCACCTGCTTTGTTGAGATTCCCTCAGACAATCTGAGACTGGACACACTTGGTTAATTTCTTCTGTAAGCCAAAGAGCAGAGAGGCATTATTTATCCTTTTCAGTCTTATCTTCTTAAGTCTTTTATTGAATTTGATAAAGAACTGTCAGTGACGGAGTGAGTTGTCTGGTTTAGCTGACTTGGCCGAGCTGCTGAACTTGGCCCAAGTTTGGAAGCACACACAAGCTCACCTTAAAGAGGGCAAATGGTACTGGCTTCACATTCTCCATCTAGACAGCGGCATAGAAGGCGTTTCAGGATAACCCTTACATTGCACCATTGTTTCCCACAGCAGTCCTGCCTTCTATGTGAGCTAGCTCTGGATTTTTAATGGCACGCGCCATTTCGTAGGAAGCGTGTGGCCACTGCTGCAGACCTGTAGTCCAGGGAGAGGTTTCGACTTTCACAGTTCTCAGGAAGTGGAACTGTTAAGCCCATGTTCTCTGAAGGACGCAAGAGCAAAAGACCCTCCACCCTTTTTAAATGAAAGACTGGAGCGTGGCTTCAGTCTTATCATAACCTCGCAGCTTCACCTCAGGCTCTCCAGACTCCCTCTCAGCATCGCCACACTCGGCACTGTGTCCCCTCAACCTTTCCATGGCCTCCCGTTGGCCTCCCCTTTGCCTCCCCATGGTCCCCCAAAGACTCCCCAGACCACCCTGGCAGCATCCTCCTGCCTCCTGAGCTGGTCGACTCCCTGCTAAGTCTCCTGGCATCTCCAGCTAGAGTTGGAGACATGGAATTAGACTTACAGCTATTTTGTGGGTTTTTCTTTTCTTCCTCTCTTCTCCAACCCCTTCTCGCACCTTTTCAACCCCCTAACACTATGTAGGAGAGAAAAAAAAGAATACAAGGGAAAGGGGTGTCCTTAGATATTTCCTGCTGAGTAGGTGTGTGCTCGTTCCTTGGAACAAGTTTGATATTCACTGTTAGAATATCTAATTTCTTCTCCTTCTCTTTTTGTGCACCACTACTTGACAAACTGCAACCAACAAAACAGCGTCCAAACACCAGCTGGCCACCCAGCCCCTTCTGGCAGGGTCCTAGCATCTCTGTCTCATCGGAAACGTCACCAGAATTCCAAATGTACACTGCAGCTATCTTCAGATACACCAGAAGAGGGTCTCAGATTTCATTACAGATAGTTGTGAGCCATCATGTGGTTGCTGGGATTTGAACTCAGGACCTTCAGAAGAGCCCCTCGGAAGGGCAGTTAGTACCCTTAATCACTGAGCCACCTCTCTAGCCCCCAGTCATAGATTTTTCTTTGAGTCACACACTCACGAAACTCACTTGGCAGCTGGCAAAATCCACAGTCAGCTGCTGTGGACAATCTGAAGCAGCTGCATACCCCACACCTGGGATTAAAATGAAAACACATTTTATAATATTTTTATGTTTTTTTAAAGAAACCAAAAATCTCCCTAGAGACTCATGCAGAGAAGCCTTTGCCACATGTTTTCTGTGATTACCTTAATTCTTTTGCACACGAACTGTTCAACATTCTTCTCACCAACAAACCTGCGCCTACCTCATCATTCATGGTTAATATATTCCAAGGCCTTGTTTCTGAATTAGACATAGTGGTAATTTGGAAAGTTGGGATTTTAGCACCTCATTCCTCACGACAGTCTCTCTCATTTTCATCACCCTTCTTGCCCTTTCCCTCCCTCCAGTGAGGCAAGCTCCCCTTTAATTATAGACACTGATGATTAGTCTCTTCTTTTATTTCCCTCCAGATTTTTTTCCAGTTAGTCCCAACCTCAAAAAGGTTTGATAAGAGTCAGGGCTTCTATTAGGGAATCTCATTGGGCCAGGTTGATAGTGTCAAGGCTAGAGAAATAAATACCTAAAAAATTTAGAGAAAGTATGATGTTTTAAAAAAAGTACTTTAGGGTATGAAAAGAACAAAGCAGGCCAGAGGAGAGCCTCCTCTCTTAGAGTTGGCTTCGAGCCCTTATAACTAGTTGAGACTATATTCCCTGAGATACCTGCCGTGGGAGGAGCCTGATTTCAGAGAATGCTGTTCGAATCTCTCTCTGACCTTTACTCCAGCTCATCTCACTTCTGTCGGTGCCAGGTACAGGGTTAGTCTGTTTTCTGGAAGAAATCTCTAAATCTTTCCTTAGGAAGTTCTTTGTTTTTACTTGCACAAAAGTCTTTCTGCATAGAGTCTTTCTGCAATGAGCTTTTTGGGCTGTGTTCTAGGCAGTTCCAATTAAAACACCCTTTCTTTTTTTTTTTTTTTCTTTTCTTTGCTTTTTTTTTTTTCAGATTTAAAAGGTGAGGGGGGAAAAGGTTTTTTTTTTTTTGTGCTTCTTAGGAAATCAGGAAAGTTAGAGCTGCCTATTTTGATAGAGTTCCAGTCATTTTTAAAAAAGATTTGTTTATTTATTGTATGTAAGTACACTGTAGCTGTCTTCAGACACACCAGAAGAAGGCATCAGATTTCATTACAGATAGTTGTGAGCCACCACGTGGTTGCTGGGATTTGAACTCAGGACTTTTGGAAGAACAGTCAGTGCTTTTAATCACTGAGACATCTCTTTAGCCCTCAGGCATATTTTTTTTATTTGAATTTGCCTTAACACAGACATTCCAAAACTTCTCAAAGTCTTTAATATTTTCTGAAGTTAAGTTTTTTTTTTTTTATTCACTTTCCATACTGATCGCTGCCCCCCTCCAGGTCCTCCTTCACAGAGTCCCACCCTTCCCCTTCTCTGAGAGGGTCAAGGCCTTCCCTGGGTATCCCCCACTCTGGCACATCAGGTGCAGGACTAGGCTCATCCTCTCCCACTGAGGCTAGTTAGGGGAAAACCAACTTTTCTTAATGACTTAACTGCAGTGATTTTGCTCCAGACAAGTGTTCTTTGAAGTGATTATCAAATGTAAGTAAGTGCACATCACACCTTATTTTATTTTATAAAAAATCTGTGTGGCCTAGAAATGTTATAGGATTGGGGTGCAGTCGTTTTCCCAATTGGTTCTACATGAAAAAAGAACAATTCCTCATAACTTTTTCTCTGGTATATTCATGGTTCTTTAGCTGAACGTGCCTTCAGTGAACCTCTTGATTGATATGCAGAACATCTGTCCACCCCAGCCTTTTCTCACAGCTCGCGGTTGGCTGAGTGCACATGTAACAGTGCTATATGACGACATAGTGTGTTTCTCTTCATCTCTCCAGGTTTGGAGAAAATGTTTGTTTTCACAATTACCTTCCTTTGTAATAAATTTACAATGAGCCTAGAAATAGCTTCTCCTTTTGCACAAATAACAATCTTAGTCACGATTTGTTTATCTTATCTTTATGATATATTCTGAATAAATTATTTGGTAAAATCTGGCTCCTGTTTAGTAAACATTCAGGGAAATAGATACTTTGCAATTTGAAGAGATCATCTTTGTAATCATAAAACAAGGGTCATTGGGGTTGGAGAGATGGTTCAGTGGTTAAAAATCTTTCTGCTGTTGCAGAGACCTAGATTCAGTATCCAGCACCCATGTGGCATCTTGCAACCTATCTAATGCCAGGTTCAGTAAATCCAGTGCTCTCTTCTGTCCTCCATGAGCATCATATATACTGTTCATGTATACATACAGACAAAACACTCATACACATAAAATGGAAATATATAAGTCTTTAAAAATAAAATCGGGGTCATCACTGATTTTCAAGTGTATAACTCAAATTCTAGAATTTATAGTCATATCTAAAGATGTCAAAGCACGCCTGAAAGGCCAGGTTTGTTATAGATTTATAACAAACCAACAGGATCGTCATAGGCACCTCCCATTCATTTCTCATGTGAACTTCAGGCCTCACATATGATCTGTAAGTTCTTAATCATGGACTACTCCAAGCTGCTTCTGTGAACTCTTAATAAAGAAGGATCCACGACATTATGACAAGAATGAAATATTCCCAGTGCTTAAGTCATGAAGCAACAGAACACCCATTTTCTATTTTAAAATTGCTTCTCAGAGACTCATGAAATTCTGACCTTGAGAAGGATAAGGGAGCCATGAGCATTTATACTGTTGAATTTGAATTGCCTTCTACACCACCAGAGTTTCTTCCAGTGAATGAACCATGCTCCATTTTGAGCGATGTCATATGATGGCCCATCAGAGAGCCTGTCTTATTCTTCCTGTGACATGGAGAGGTGTTAGTCACATACAATGCTCCATGCCTTCATTCAGCATGGGAGGTGCTGTTTGGTGACTCTGTTACTCTTTGGTAAAAACCTGTAACTGACAAAGTTGCAATTATTTTTCTGCTGTTAAGAAGACTAGTTAGTTTTGCCGAGTGAGTTTTTTTTTCCTTTGAGGTTGTTGCTGTTGTCTGCCAGTTTTTATGATAAATGATTGAAATAATAAAGAAAACTGAGATGCTAGAATTATGAGTTTTGTTATGAGAATGAATGTCTGTTCTCGTAGTTTTCTTACACCAACTAGTGTTCTCTACACTGAATGTGATGTCTTCATTCAACAGAAAGCTTACAAAGAGGATTTTGAGAAGGAGATTAAAGGAAGGTCCTCACTGGATTTAGACAAGACCCCTGCATTTCTGCATGTGAAGCACATCAGCAACCTGATGAGGGAGGTACGGCCTTGGGAGTTTATATTAGCGGTTACGGTGTGGCCTTTCAGGTGACACTAAATGTCACCAAGGAGGGACGCGGAAGAAGTCACTCCAGAATAACCTACTTAACAATTCTGTGCTAATTGCATATTTGTTTTGTGGACTCTTTATTCTGACCCTCACTGACAGAGCCTTGCAATTTTGTAACATAGGAAAGAATAAGTTAATAGAACTATCTACTAGTGAAGGAAGAAATTACCCAGATTGTCAGGAAAAACTTAGAAAATATTCTGCTCTTTCATTGTGATTGTAGCTCAGAAGGTAAGTAAGCAGTGAGCTTTATAGCTTCATAACAGCTGTTTTCTATAAAAAAAAATAAAGAGAAGATTGATTCTCATATGTATATGTATGTGTATGTGTATGTATATGATGTATATGTATATGTATAATGGAGAGGTAACTGCATGCAGTCCCTCACTATCACAAATTATGCAGCCGAGTTTTCCGAATTCCCGGCAGTCTCAGAGATCAGCAGATGGGGAGAGAACAATGGATATGCCTTGTCTTGAGGAAACGACTTTCTTTTCTTTTTCCTTTTCTTTTTATTCTCATTGTTTTGCTTATTTTTCAAGGCAACATTTCTCTGTGTATTTCTCTATGTAACCACAGTTCTGTATGTCATAGAACTCACTGTTGAGATCAGGCTGGCCTTGAACTCACAGAGGCTGCCTTCCTCTACCTCTGGAGTGCTGGGATTACAGGTGTGTGTCACCATTGCCTGGTTGAGAAAACCACTTTCTTGAAAGCTTGATTTTTGTCAGCTATCATAAAACATATTCTACAATGGGCCTTACTTTTTTTAAATTTTTTATCTTAATTTTTAATAATGTGCACATGTGTGGATTTGTGTGCATGAGTGCAGCATCTACAGAGGCCAGAATTGGGTATTAGACCCAAAACTGTAAGCCACCCAAATGGGAGCCTAACTCGAGTCCTCTGGATGAGCAGTGCATATTCCTAGTTGCTGAATCATCGCTCTAGCTTTTGGGGCAGTTTCCCTGTAGCATCATGACATTTGAAATCAGAGATGAGCTACTCACATGGGAAAGTCACATGATTCATTCAAGAGTTCTTTCTCTTTTATCTAGAGAAAAATTATAGAGTTAGTGTATGGGGCAGAATTACTCATATTGTTTTTTTTTTGTTTTTGTTTTTTTTTTTTTTGCTTTTATCTCCATAGAAATGTTATTGACAATTTAATTAAAATTTAGTTCACAATTAATATATTAAACTTGTTGAATATTAAATGTCATAACTTTAATAAAGCAAAACATTTTACTTGTACTTCAACACTTTAAGAAATTAATCCATTTCCCCCAAGTGGCTTGAAGCTAACTCTACTGTGACATGTTCATTTAAATGATTATATGTTAATGCGATCTAGAATATAATGTATGAGTAGCATACACCTGTAAAAAGAAAAGTGGTCTTATTCTAAATTTTTGAATCTAAGAAATGTCCTAAACCCCTGGAATGAAGTGACCCATGAGTCCTGACTGGAGGTGGGATTTTTAGTCACAAGCTTTTTTTTTTTTTTTTTGAGACAGGGTCTCTCTATGTAGCCCTGGCTGACCTAGAAGTCACTCTGTAGACCAGGTTGGCCTCGAACTCAAAAATCCACCTGCCTCTGCCTCCCAAGTGCTGGGATTAAAGGTGTGTGCCACCACTGCCTGGCAATATCATAGTTATTAAACCAGGGTGCATATACAGGAGTATTAGTATTGTACTTTAGATGCTTTGGTGGATTTTATGATATTTATTTAAAAGGCTAACTTAAATACATTTTGTCATTTTTTTAGCCTGTCCTGGGGCTTAATCTATGTTGGCTTCATCTTTATTATTTCCATATTCATTGCAATTATCATAACATCTTATGACAGGGAAACCAGTCATCACTATAATCTGGGTAGATGTTACGATGATAGTCACAAGCTTTTAATAAGTAAATGGCAGCCGGCCTGTGCTGCTCAAGGGACATCAGGCATTGCTGTGATTTCTTGGAATAGCAATATAGCTTCTGTGCGGATTCTATTGCCCCGCCCCCTTTTGTCACTTCTTATTTGCATATATTTTCTTTGAAGTCGAGAGCAAATAAATGTTGATGTCCTGGTACTGCTCTCTGTTGTAAAGCTGCACTGCTGTGTCCTGTTAGGACAGGATCTGCCAGTCATTGTCATACAGGTGACAAAGTGACGTTGGTCCTCGACTCTTCCCTTTTATTCCTTCCTTCCTTCTTAATGGCGAAAAATATCACTCTCTTTCTTTCAAAGGACGTATTCAGAACAGCAACGCTACGAGTTTCTTATAACTAAAATTGTAAGATTTTATTGATAACATTTTGGACTTAGGATTCTGAATGTCTGGACAGGACAACAGGAAAAGGCCCACAAAACTGTTCACTGGAGCAGGCAGCTTGTGGCTGTTATAAGGAAATATTGTAAACCGAGTGGTTCGACATCAGGTAGTTCTCCTGGTTCTGTAAACCAAGAGGCCCCGAGTCAGGTGCTGGTGGCTTTGGCTCCAGGTGAGAGCCCTGCTCCTCTTTTGCTGGTGACTGCTTCCGGTGTCACATCTCAGCATGGTCCCTACATAACCTCATATCCCCATAGAAACCCAAATTCTTCCCAAGGGAGCTGGGGCTTCCACATATAGATTTTGGGAGGGATACAAGTATTTCTTTCTTAATGGCTATGACTAATCTTTTAATTAGTAACATAGAGATAGCTAATTGAAAAAGCCACTTGGTTACTTGATACAATTAGAAATTTTTAGATATAAGCCCTTAGCTGTAATAGATTCCATACTCCTTATTTTATGGTTTTATATTGCCATGTAGAGTCTCCCAAATATCATTTTATATTTTAAGATGTATGTTTTATGAAAGGCCTTTGGCTGCACCAATATTTTGCCTTATTTTCCTCCATTGCCCTTTGGTATTAATAAGACATTTATTTTATTTCCTTTTTCCAAGATGGAAATGGAGACTGAGTTACTCAAAGGCCTCCTAAAGTTCACGTGACCAAATTAGTAGAAAGGTTGCGACTTTCATCAAGGTCATTTGACTGAGAGCTACTTATAAAATCACAGGCATGCTTGACAATGTCTCCGAAAGCTATTGTTTGATCAAAACTCAGGCTAATTTAATGACTCAGGATAGTGTGAGGTGTGTGTTTGTGTGTGTGTGTGTGTGTGTGTGTGTGTGTGTGTGAGACATGAACTCCAGAATTAACAGGAACCTAAATTCTTTTTTCTCTCTTTCTTTCTTTCTCTCTTTCTTTCTCTCTCTCTCTCTCTCTCTCTCTCTCTCTCTCTCTCTCTCTCTCTCTCTCTCTTTCTTTCTTTCTTTCTTTCTTTCTTTCTTTCTTTCTCTCTCTCTTTCTTTCCTTCCTTCCTTCCTTCCTTCCTTCCTTCCTTCCTTCCTTCCTTCCTTCCTTCCTTCCTTCCTCCCTCCCTTCCTCCCTTCTTTCTTTCTTTCTTTTTCTTTTTTTTCCCCCAGACAGAATTTCTCTGTATAGCTCTGGCTGTCCTGCAACTCACTCTGTAGACCAGGCTGGCCTCAAACTCAGAAATCCGCCTGCCTCTGCCTCCAAGAGTGCTGGGATTACAGGCGTGCACCACTACTGCCCAGCCCGGAACCTAAATTCTTATCATTAAAGGGAATTATATCTTTCATTTAGCAAAATAGTCAAAAATGAAACCCAGTTTGATGGAACTTTATGGTGCCAGTAAATAAGGAAATAAACAATTTCTCAGTTGAGAATAGAAGAGGCTATAAAGCAACTGTGTGTACTTAAAATGCTGTATCAAAGATTGGGATATAGCTCACTTAGCAGATTGCCTGACATGCACCCTCTGGCTTCCATCCCTGCACCTCCTAAAATAAGTTTGGAAGTTCATACCTATAATCCCAGCACTCCGAAAGCAGGGGGAGAAAGATTAGAACTTCAAGGTCACATTTGCCTATTTGTGATTTCTAGGCTAGCCTACGCTATGTGTAAAAATTTTAAAAAATATGTGATATTAAGACATTCAAAGTCTCTTTTCCATGTCAAGAAAGGTATTTGTTTTTTTTAAACACATCTTTGAATAAAATATAAATTTTAAAAAACCTCTGGCTATAGCAAGCTTTGGCTTTGTAATTCTTTTCCAGTTAGTTTTTTTTAGAAATTCACATCAAATTGATATTTTTAAAATCACTTCAAATAATAAGAAGCATATGTATTCTTAAGATTTTTCTCCAGCTCTTAAAGGGATTGTATCTTTTTAAAGAAGCTTAGTATGATGCCAAAAGATGCTGGGAGAAAGGAGAAACGCTGCTCAGATGGATGCCACCTTGAGTTTGCTAGAGGAGAAAGCAAAACGTCAATGGGAAGTTGGCAAGGACGTTCAGCATCTAATTTTTCCTTCCTAACAATATTTTCTCCTGTCTGCGGTCTCTAGAAGATATGTAAACTGGTATATGAGTTAAAGTAATTGTGGAGAAATCTCCAAATGCGGTGTTCTATTCTTGTCTTATAGAAAGAATATAAAAAAGATTTGGAAAATGAGATCAAAGGGAAAGGAATGGAACTTAGTTCGGAAGTTCTTGATATTCAGAGAGCGAGGCGAGCATCTGAAATAGCCAGCGAGGTGAGTGACTTCCCTTAGAGACCGTTTTCAGCTTCTTTCCTCACGATAGAGCTTTCCCAAAGGCTCCATGATGCCACTTGTGTAGATGATAGCAGCCAGCCAGGTCTCAGGCTTTTCTCAGATACCAAATTAAAGATAATTTCATCTCCACAATCTTTCTATATGCGGTGGTGGTGGTGGGGGAATGGCCATCTTAGAGAACTCTGTGTCACAGGCAAAATATTCCTATGAGATTTTGATCTGGTTCTCTGGAAGCAAATGAAGGGGGGAAACAGGCAGGTGTGGCCTTGTGTCCTGGCGGCAGCTGCAACTGAGCACCTTGTGTTGTCTTGCTCTTTAAGTAACACACATTTCTTGTCTTCATCTGGCTCCTGAGGAGTTAAACTTCTGTATGGAGTGAAAGTAGTTGCTGCTTCTTATTTCATATGAACCTCATAAGAATGCCCTTTAAATGACATGTCCAGTTTCCGTCTCATGTTCCTTCTAGTGCCATTACTTGGGGATCCTGCCATGGCTTTGACACTCTTCAGTGTTTCAAAAACTTGGCACGCCCCTGCACACCTCACTTCAGGCATCCAGCACACTTCCTCTGCTTTGGACCCACCCACTCTGACCTAAGAACCTCGCAAGACTAATATGGCTTCCAACACCTGATTCAATCACACAATCCAAAGACAGACTAGCCCACTGAATCAGCAAACAGCATCTACTGTTTTTGCTTTCTACAAGAAAGAAACCCCAGGTTTTTTGGCTAGATACAACTTTAGAGTGAAAGGTGGAGAGAAATATTCTAAGCAAATGGGACTGGGAAACAAGCAGGGACAGCTGTTCTGAACTAACACAAAAGACTCAAGCCGAAACCAATCAGAGGAGACAAAGCAGGCCACTTCATTTCAATCTACCAAGAGGATATTGATTGTAAACGTAAGTCCACCAAAATTGGATGCACCCAATTTCATAAAGCAAATACCACTAGGCATTAACCCCAACACAGTAGTTGACCTTCATCAATGGACAGAATGTAACCATAGAAACACTAAAGCTAAATGGTACCATTGGCCACATGGACCTGCTGTGCACTTACCCAACATTCTACCCACACACATCTACGGATGCATGTTGTCCCACTTCAGTATGCTAATGAAGTTTCTCTAAAACAGATAATATCTTAATACACAAAGAAAGTCTTAATGAATTTAGGAAAATCAAACTAACTCCATGTATTCTATCTGACTACAATCAAGAAAAACTTGATCAACAAATAGCAAAAATATCAAAAAAAATAACCAAAGATAAATAAACAGAAGTCATACGAACTCATGGACTTTAAACTATTCAGTTGGTTAAGTATTTGAACCACTGAGGAAATTGAAGAGAAAATTAAAAAGGTCTTGGAATTAAATAAAAATGAAAACATAATTAAAATCTCTAGGATGTAATGAAAAAAAGAGTCATAGGAAGGAAATGTATTGTTCTGAGTACTTACATTAAAAATGAGATGGATTTCAAATAGATAATTTACAAATACATTCAAAGGGTTTGAAATACAAGAACAAATCAAACTGAAGCAGTAGATGGGACAAATAACTGAATCCAGGGCAGAAATGAAAGAACTAGAGACGGATATGCAAACAAGCCAATACGAAGAACCAATTACATGGAGAGTTGGTTCTTTGAAAAGATAAACAAGATGGGCAAACCTTAGCCGAATTACCTAAAAGAAAAAGAAGATCCAAACTGATAAAATTAGAAATGATAGGGAGATATCACAACAAAGTGAGCACAGGCATGCAGGAAAAGATCATTCATTCACTGTGACCAAGTTGACCTTATCCCAGAGATGCAAGGATTGTTTAACATATGCAAATTGATAAATGTAATACAACATGTAAATGCACTTAAAGATTTGATCATCTTAGTAGAGAGAGAAAATTCTTTTGACAAAACCTAACATCCCTTCATAATAAAAGAATTAGAGACGATAGGATTGGAGAAAACATACCTCAGCGTTATAAAGGCTGTTATATATGTCAAATCCATAGTATTTCTGTTAAATGTAGTAAACCTCAAAGCAATTCTATTAAAATCAGGAGCAAGACAGGTAGCCAGTATCCCCTCTCCAGTTCAATATGGTGCTTAGAATTTTGCTAGAACAGTACGATAAGATGGGGAAATAAAAGGGGTATGCACAGGTAAAGAAGTCAAATGTTCCTGTTTGTGTTCTTCACAGAAATAAAAAAAAATCTCGAAGTTCATGTGGAAACAGGGAAGACTGCTAGTAACAGGAGCAATCTTCTTGAGTTGCAACAATGGAGCGAATCTTCATTGAGGGGCCAATCCCGTTATTGCTTGTCAATTATATCTGGAAAGTTTCCTGTGTACCTAGTATGGCAAGGCCAGTTGAATCCTGAGTAGTAAGATGGTAGTGGTGGCAGTGGGAATAGCAGCACACCAGGCATTAGGAAAAAAAGACTGGGTGGTCCTAGGGCAGGAACAAAGAGCAGAGAAAGGCACCCCTCTGTTCCTCAGCCCACTGATGCTGGGCTCTCTGTCGCTGCCTCCTGTTCCTCACTGTGGATCTTCCCTGGAGCCATGCTCATTTCCCTTTTCACAGGCACATAGGAATGGCTGGAGTCATCTGTACTATCACATAGCTTGGCTGCTAAGTGCACTGGCCTCATTCCTGGTCTTTTTTTTTTTTTTTTTTTTTTTCTAATCACAAACTGGTCTGTATCCTTTTGCCTGTCTCCCAGCCTCCAAGGCTGCCCTCCATGAAGACTCTCACTCCACTATTGACTTTTTAACAGTATAAAAACATCTCGAGTGAGGGTAATGGTTCTAATTTTGTATCCTTCACGACATAAGTAGATTTGAGTGCTCATGCGTAGCAATAAGTATTCTCTTGGACATTGGTCACTTACCTTTTTTCTTTTTTTGTAAATTCATGTGTGTGTTTATTCATGTATGTGAGTTTGCATATGTGCGAGTTGCACATGTGTATAGCATATAGCCAGAGGTTGGAGTTGAGTATCTTTTTCGATTGCTCTTTCCTTTATTAACTGAGGGTCTCTGCTGAACCTAGAGCTCACTGCTGTGTCTGGTTGAGCATACGTGGCTTCTGGGGGATTTAAACTCAACCTTACTGCTTATGTGACAAGTGCTTTATCCAGCGAACCATCCTACAGTCCTCTCTTGATCATTTAAAAATGTTTAGTGTGTTCACTTGTTTGTTTGTTTTGGTATCATGGACTGCAAAAGCATGTGTTGTCCACAGAATGACTAAGTTATGTTGAATTGTTGTTTTTATAGAAGGAATACAAAAAGGATCTGGAGTTGGAAATTAAAGGCAAGGGAATGCAAATCGACACCGATACCCTTGAAATACAACGTGCCAAAAGAGCTGCCAAGATAGCCAGTGAGGTGAGTGGAGGGGGTTGCCCAGACCTTGGAACTCCAGTGTTTGTACTCAGTAAAGCACACCAACACTGGATGAGTGCATGGAATCTCTCGAAGCTCCATGGGTGGCATTGATGTTTGGAATGGAAATCACTTCCTTTTTTTTTCTTTTTCTTTTCTATATTCTTTGTTTACATTCTAAATGATTTCCCCTTTCCCAGTTATCCTAAGTCCCATAAGCCCTCTTCCCTCTGCCTGTTCCCCAATCAACCCCCTCCCACTTCTCTGTCCTGGTAATCCCCTACATTGCTGCATCAAGCCTTTCCAAGACCAGGGCCCTCTCCTTCCTTCTTCTTGTGAATCATTTGATATGTGAATTGTGTCTTGGGTATTAAGAACTTCTGGGCTAATATCCACTTATCAGTGATTGCATTCCATGTGTGTTCTTTTATAATTGTGTTACCTCACTTAGGATGATATTTTCCAGTTCCAACCTTGGAAATCACTTCAAATCATGATGTTTATTTGGAAATTTATATTCTCCACATCTCTCATAACCTTTAAATGCACCCAAGGAAGCTTGGAAAAAACCATTGTAATAGAACACACATGCATACATGTATGCAGGGACTCACCCTCTGATATACATCATTACTGTAATACAACACATCTCAGGTTAATCTAGGGTATGATAAATACTTTTGTAGGGCATTTTCTCTAGGATAGCTCATATTCTGCTTGACATATTTGTGCTTCCAGTGTTTAGAAGGAAATGTTATGACTATATAGAGAGTTTTTAATTTGAGTATAGTCTTGGGTTCTGTGTGATTGTGTGTTCAGGAGACATCCTTTGCTCACTTTATAGCTGCTTGAGGTTTCTAGAGGCAGCTTCTGGGTTAAGGCACGGAATATCTTGATCAACCATGTGCATTCATTCAGTGCCGGTTTCTCTTCATGCACTACACATGAAGATGTGGCACAACAGAGCTGTAGAGGCCAGACCATCTTTGCATTTTCTAGGGCGATGCCCGAGGTTAGGCACCATGCTTCCTCAACCTCTCCCAATGATTTTGGGAGTATGAATAAGTCACTAGAGCTTGATTGTGTTGACATTTTGTAAGAGTAATATTTAAAGCTGAGGTGCAGATTAGGGAGAGTGACTTGCTTTTCTCAAGGTTTGGTGGTAGGGCCTCACTGGGGCTACTGTGGGCTACCGTGACTCTTATATGGTAACTGGTCATTGTTAGCAGTTTATGGTAGAGACTTCTGGATCTGTATGCATGATATGTAGACAGACATGATCTTGTATGTATAGAAACTTAAGCAAATCTTGAATGCTATGAGCTCCCCTTTGCTCCATATTCATTTACTATTACAAATTCTTTTTTTATTACTTTCTATACTTTGCCTAGCTCCTTTAGAAACATTGTATGATTTATAACATGGATGTGACTATGTCCGTTGAAACACCTGTTGTCTACATGTGTAGTAAGATCTCAACATGACGTGTCAAAACTAGAACCTTCATCTCTCTTCTGCCTCTTCAAATGGAGTCACACAAGTCTTAGATGTCACTTTGATTCTGCCCATCAATTACATCCTGTAACACTGTCTTAAATCCATTTAGAACAGATTAAGGTACCATATACCATATCATCATACCAGGACTGATGGTGTCACGAGTGAGCTACATTGGAAATATACATGGGCATGTTTGGTTTTTTTCCACAGTATCAACATATTTTGAATAACAAATTCATAAAGTTTAGCAGTTTCAATGACTATAAAAACCACCAACCAACCTTGGTATCTTGAACAAGGTGGATGAAAGTTCTTTATTCTAATCTTAATTACCGTTGATGCTCATGCATCACACACACATAGTATATGTATGTGCATGTTTTTATGTAAGAACATTCATGTATACACACACACACATATACATATACACACCCATAAAATATTAAAGAATGAATATATGTGCATGTGTTAAAGAATGAATTCAAGTAAAAGATGCTGCAGCGGAGTTCAAAGTTCAGGAGCTTTTAGAAGTGGGCTAAGAGTCTGGATAGATGCAAACGAACCAGATCAGTGAAGAGCAGGAGCTGCTGGTACTGATGCTGGGGGAGTTCAAGTCAGAGTTAGGAACAAGGCTGCAGAAGTCAGAGGTGTAAAGGCAAAACTGCGTCTCAAGTGGGAAATGGGTCAGGAGCAGGGACCAGCTCATCAGGTTCAGGTCCAGATGGGGTGAGCAGGTAGATGAGTAAGCAGTTAGGTAGCTGTGTCAAATAGCTGGGGACTGAGCCAGGTCAGGGACGCCCTGATCACTGTCACACATCGGGGATGAAGTTATTGGCTGGCTGGGGCCATTCTGTCACAGTGGTAGGTATCCATCGCGTGTGAAGTCCAGGTGAGAACATTACACCTTTGCTTAGTCTGGTCTACTTCATAAATTTGTGAGTTTTCCTGCTATAATTTGGCACACAAATGTATCCACAGTTCCACTTCTTCCTACTAAACTTCTCAGCTGCCTCCCTTTCTAGACCTAGGAGCGAGGCATTGATCAGGGGTGTGCTAGATGAAGGGTGCCTGATAGAGGATGTGGCTTTGAGGGCCACCCAGGGGGCCATAGTCAAAACAAGTCAGAAGCTTCCTGCATAACGGAATGTCCGAGGGCAAGGCAGAGCCTAAAAAACTGGCTTTATACAATATGGAGTGGTTTAAAGTAGGGCATAACATGATTTTATCAGGTACAATAAATATTTAGCCTGGATTCTGTCTCAGTTCCCACACACTTAATATACAGTTTTGTTTGTTTTTGTTTTACCACAACAGCTATATTTTTATGAACCTTTCTTATTCTGTGTCAGAGGCTGCATCAAGTTCACTTACCAGATTAGAGTGTATTGCAACAGAGTGGGCATACAGGGCTAGAAAAAGGAGCTTTTGAAATTATTATCATTGGAACTGAAAGCATCCTCCTAGAGCAAGAAATATGGAATGAGTAGAAAGAGAGGGAAAAATAGGCCTAGAGGAGTCAACCGTGGTCCACGTGGCCCTGGGGAGGTTCTGGAGTTGCCATCATCTTTATATTCTACGTAACTCATTTGTGTAATCTTAGTTACACATGATCCATCTTACCAAACTGATAGACTCTCTAATCCTTTGCAACTAAAGTTTGGGATTTTGCTATTAATATTAGTATCCAAAGCTGAGCTTAAAAATAATGTCGATGTGATATATTGTTAGGTTAATGTCCTCCATTATTCAAACTTGTACTGTTTCTGTGGGCTTAACTGTGTGACTTTCTACAGCCAATAAGACATTAGCAAACTGAACTCTGACTGAGGCTCTCGGTACATTTGTTCTCTTGGAATGAAGCTGTTATCATATGCTGTTTTAAACCATCCAAGTGTGGTCATACAGTGATGACGTTGCCTAGTGACACCTTTTCCAGAATGTACCTAGTCATTCTGAGAGGTTACACATCATTTAAGGATCATATGGTTCAGTTTCCTTCCTCCCTTAGTTCCCAGACAGGGTGAATCTGTTGTCATTCATATCCAGGAATAAAAGGAAAGGCTTTTCTGATATTCTCCATGGTAAAGGAAGTGCACACCATCCCTGAACTAACCACATAGACCCAAGGTTGAGGTACAGTGATTTATTTAATGCCTATAGGGTCCAGAGACTTGGGATAATGTTATATAAACCCAGTAGTTTAGAACGGAAGTGTAGTAAGTTGTATTAATTGAGAACAATGACAGTTTCATAGTCATTTTATTCATAGTTATCAACTAAATTATACAGTCACTAATTCATTTTCAGTTTTATCATTGGAATACAAAAATTTCCTCAATCTAGTTCTGTGCTTTTCTTTAAATGCAGCTTAGTAAACAAAGCCTCCTGGTTATGTATAAATATATCACTGCATGTCATACTTCTTCTTGTTATATAGAAATAAAAGAATAAGGTCTGATCTAATTTCATAACATATATAGTCCTGATGTCAAAATGACATCATGCTTTTTCAGTACCATGACTGAAATGACTGCAGAGCACTGCGTGTTTTATTTTCTACAGAAAGACTATAAAAGAGATCTGGAGACAGAAATTAAAGGAAAAGGAATGCAGGTCAGCACAGACACTCTGGATGTTCAGAGAGCAAGGAGGGCATCCGAGATGGCCAGCCAGGTAAGGAAGGTGTGAACACAAAGTCTCAGAGAAGGGTCTGGGAGCCCGTAAATGTCATCTTGCTGTTGAAACACATGAATAGCAATGGGACCCTGGAAGGTTCAGCAAAGAGCTGAGATTATTTTCTGTTCTTTTAGAAGCAATATAAGAAAGACTTGGAGAATGAAATTAAGGGGAGAGGAATGCAAGTGAACATGGATATCCCCGATATGCTTCGAGCTAAGAGGGCATCTGAGATCTACAGCCAGGTTGGTGGAGGATGAAGCCACTTGTAGAAATGTACTCTAATCCCGTCACTGCCTGCTTCCAGAGTCTTTGATTGACATCTTTCTAAAGATGTTGCCTTCACAGTTAGAGCATTCTTATTAAGATCTTAATGACAAAATGTGACTTGCATTGCTAATTAGGACAGTGGCTATAGTTCTAATTTAGTAGCTGCTGTGAAGTGCCAAAGTCCCCCATGGTTCCCCTTTTTTTGAGGCCAGAAAAATTTTGACATTATTTTTATTTTTAACTTCACTGCATACATTTCTTCGGTAGTCTTTGTTCACACAACAGAAGCATAACTCCAAAAACACTTTATGTCCATTTCACAATGAATAAAATTTTTAAATAGCTCTTAGTAAAATAAAGTAGTTAAGATTATATTATCACTTGATAATTAATGATAACTAAAAATTAGGAGAAGAGCTAAGTTTTCTAAGAAAAACTTATTTGCCAACTATACCTGTCAGACATTATCCAAAAATTTAAAAATATGGGTGTGAAAGAATGGTATTCTGAAAAGGACAAATATTTCATGTTTTCTCACATGTGAAGAATCTGGATTTGAGTGTGCACACATTCACACAGACACACACACACACACACACACACACACAGAGAGAGAGAGAGAGAGAGAGAGAGAGAGAGAGAGAGAGAGACAGAGACAGAGAGACAGAGATAGAGATAGAGACAGACAGAGACAGACAGACAGAAAGTGAGGACTGTGAAAGGGAGGCTGTGTGTAGAGAAAGAAGGATTGGATGGGAAGGGGGAAGCAGAACCCCATGGGCAACAACGGTGAAAGAAAGACATATACCACTTCTTTTGAAAAAATAAATGTGATAAAGATACAGTCTCAAAAGAAAATATTTATAGAGGGGCAGGTTGCTTGTAAAATCTGATTTGGAGGGACATACATTTTATTTACTCATATATTTGCTATAAAGTTATCTGAGAAGTACATCCCAGCAGAAAAAGTAACAGAACGAGAAATATGAAATTGTTCTAGAAGCAGGGAATTCAGTTTGATTAACAGAAATTATGACGGAAATAATTTCAACCCAAATTGGACACAATCGTTCAAAGTCTGGTTGAGTGTAGGGACCTGTCTGCTCCTCAGTTACCTAGGAATGTGCAGCAGTTAGAATAGTCTTAAAGGTCGCGGCTTTCTGTCCCCTCATCCTCCATGCTGCATGAAGACAATGAACTTGGAGACATGGGCTGTGTCATCATAAGCTGAGTGCAAATCGTAGGGTAGCGCATGAAACACGCATATGTAGATGTGAGTCAGTGAGGAAGGACACGATGGCGGCTGCATGTCACCAAGTCCAGCGCCCACTTCACCTAGTACTCATTTCCTCCATCCAATAATGATATCTATTTGTGGAACTGATTGAATAAGTGTGTGTTGGGTATTTACAACGATCTCAGTTGTATCATAACATAGACCCAGGCTCTATTAAAGGAGCCTATTGAAGTTCATTTACTGGAGAGGAACTTGAGATGTGAAATAATCTTACTTACAAATATAATAGCATGTTATCCTTAGCCACTGATCTTTACCAAAAGTAGGAAACAAAGGACCAGTCCAGAAGCTTGGGTCACAGTGGGGGTGCTGGGGAAACTGGGGAAGGGTCTGAGTTTGTTCGCACATAGAAGAGTAGGTGCCACGTTTAGGGGAAACACAGAAGTCAGTCCCGTTGGGCTGCTGTGACAGGCTGCCTACCAACACCCTTGACTTCAATGGCGGTGTCAACAGCTACTTCGAATCTTAAATTTTGAGTTGCAGCCCTGTGGTGTGGTAGAGTTGGAGGTGTTGCCATATCCCTCTCTCCTCCCACCACACAGAGCTTTCAGTTTGTAATCACTTTGTAATTTTAGAAAAAGTATAAAGATGAGGCTGAGAAAATGCTTTCCAGCTATTCCGCTGTGGCAGTCACCCCCGAGATTCAGAGGATCAAGGCGACACAGCAGAACATCAGCAACGTGAGTAGCTCTGTGGAGAGCGAGGGGCCGGACGCATCCCAGGCTTTGTTTGGATTTGGGAATCTTTGCGTGTATTTAATAAGTGCTGGTGGGGAGGAGATGAAGGTCTAAACATCAAAGTCACTTGGGCTTCATATACCCTTTAGGCACACAGCTTAAGATAACGAACACCATGAATTATTTTCAGTGCAACTTGTGTTATGACTGAAACACACCACCGGAGACAGGCCAATTGCTAGCTCTCAGGAAGTCTAAATTTCAGATATCTGGTTGCGGAATCCCCAATCTGTAGTTTTTTCATAGTTGAATTTATGCAGTCTTTGTTTGCTTGCCTATTTATTTATTTTTGTGGCTCTGGGGATTTTATCTAGGGCCATGCTCAGGCTAGGCAAGTGCTCTGGGAACTCTATCCCAACTACTCTCTAGCCCCCAATTCTAAAATGTTATATTTTGTAAGAGAGTCTTTTCTCCACTGTTTGATTTTTTCTTTATCACTTGTATTTCTATCAGATGGTTTTATTTCTTCAAAATACAAATAATTATTCCCATAAATTCAATCATTAGAATTGTTTTGGAATTTTAAATCTAAATTTTGTATTAAGTATCAATGACAAGTGTTGACTATATTTTACCTCAGAAAAAATCTTCCACATTGATTTTCTTGTGAAGATGAGAGTAGAGACATGAAGGGATTCCCTCCTGATTTTCACTTAATTTGCATGGATGACTTACCTAGAGACTTACTAAATCCATAAACTTTCCTGTTTTTATTTTGAAGAAAAGGAATTGCCTGTGTACTGTTTTTATTTTTTTAAAGCAGACCTCTGCTAATCGGTAAATGAATAAACTTGAATTGTGCTATGAAATTATTAAATGGACCATACAGTCAAATGCTATAAAATTCTCAGTCATGTAGCACTGGAGCACATGTCTAGTCAAAAGGAATCAAAAAACAAATGCCATCAAGTTTGAGGACTTCTGAAATACTGACTCCTTCGTAATTAATTGGCCGAGTCACTCAGAACAGACAGGCTGCCTGGTAAGTCAGGGATTGCCCTAGGAAGGTCCAGGCTGTGCCAAGAGATGGACAGTTCTCAGCGGAAGGGTCAGAGAAAGGGCTGCTCCTGACTCCTGTGATCCCTGATGCTCCCGAGTTTCATCACTTTCAACTCAAGTCTTACATCCCCCTCCTCCCCCGCTTCCTCGCCCCGTGATGCTCACTGGATAAGCCAGTGTCTGGAGTGGGACCATTCGGTCCTCATGGGACTTTTCTAGGGATGCTGTTTATGTGTGGCAAACTTTTGTGTTTATTTTTCTTTCTGTTTGGAAGTAGATGCCAGGGCTGAAAAGAAAGGAGAAGGGGAGAAAAATAAGTGAGTCAAAGCAGATACTAGAGATAGTATTTTCATGGGAAACCGTGAGGGGCCTCTGTATTAGATCAGCGGTGGTGTGAAGCCTTGCTTGTTTGGGGTTAAATGCTAGCTGCTGAGTGAATTTCTTTAATATGTGCTTTGATTTTTTTCTCAAATACACATGCACTATATATATATATATATATATATACACACACACACATATATATATACATATATACATATGCATGTATATTTGAAGTAGGAAACTGGAGATTGCCAATTTATATTCTTAGGGCAAATAATTTGTTCCCAGCTAAGGTAACCATCATGCCTTAGAACACATATGAACTGGGCTAAGAGGTTATGAGATCTGAAACCAAAGTCATCATTTATTATTATAATGGCCTATTTCATTGATTTGTGTAATATTGCTAGTCTCAAATGAGACCTGTATTCACACTACTGTAAAAACCTGAGAAATAGTCTTGCTTTTGTAGCAGGCAGATTTAGGACCTGAATCTTAATAAGCTTACAGTTCTTGTTTTCCTTTCCTCACTCTGAAGGTATCTTATAAGGAAGAAGTAGGAGCTGGCACAGCTGTAAGGAATACTCCAGAGATTGAACGAGTGAAGAAAAACCAGCACAATATTAGCTCAGTAAGTTTTCCACAGCATTAGTTATCCTTTCTGAGAGAGACAAGGGCTACATGAGCGGTTTTAGTTTTAGTTCTCAATACATTGCTTCTTATCTTTTCTTCTTCACTTTCCTGGAAGATGATGTCATCAATGTCATCAGCCATCAGAGGTCTCCCGTCCAGAGAGAAAACATCAGTTTTGCTCCTCTTGAGCCTGGAGCTCTGTTTCACTTCACTATAAGCAGGGCAAAGAAGACATGGGCTATTTTAATAGAATCTAGGATTACGATTTGTTCATTGGATCAGAATTTTAGCTGTCTTATATTTTAGAGAGAAGGGGGTATGTGGAATATTGTCCCACCCCTTGGTGCAAATGAATTTCACCCCAATGAAATGATCAAAGGGCTTAACACATTTATTTGGTAGCTGAAGCAAAGATTGGCTTTTGAAATGTAGCACCAACTCATTTTTCCTGTGTCAGGCCCATTTCTGAGGCTTTCCCTGACACAGCTCTGTACCCGTATTTCTGTTTTCTGACCTTATTTCCCCTCCACTTTACTCAGCAAAGAACAAGTCAGTTGAATATAAATTGTATAAAGACCTTATGTTATGGCGCTTTTGACTGTAGGGGTGGAAGGGTAGGTATTTAATGCTATAGGGAAACTGTATCCCATTTATTGGTTGACATTAACAACAGATAATTATTGTCCTAGGAGTGGGGTTCATCTGTGTGTACTCATATATTTAGTTTCTTGTTGTGGATGTAAAAAATGTGTTTCCTTAACATTTCTTCCCTGATCCATCTCTTCACTTCTTGTCTTGGACACACAACCTGTCAGACCTTTCCATTAAGCCAACTGTGATGGTTTGTATATGCTTGGCCCAGGAATGGCACTATTAGGAGGTGTGGCCTTGTTGGAGTAGGTGTGTCGCTGTGGGCATGGGCTTATGTGCCTGGAAGCAAGTCTTCCACTAGCAGCTTTCGAAAGATGAAGATGTAGAACTCTCAGGTCTGCCTGCACCATGCCTGCCTAGATGCTGCCATGCTCCCACCTTGATGATAACAGACTGAAACTCTGAACCTGTAAGCCAGCCCCAAATATATGTTGTCCTTACAAGACTTGCCTTGTTCATGGTGTCTGTTCACGGCAGTAAAACCCTAAGACACCAACCAGAGAAAGCTGCTTTCATGATGTGCATTGGTGCGCATTCAGTGTTAGGTGGTACCCAGAGCGCATGACCTGCTGGCGGTTTCTGTTGAATTCCAGGAAGGGCAAGGTGATGCTTACAATTATAAAAAATGTGCAGAATGCCAGTGCAGTCCCTGTGTCTTAAAGGAACCCTGTCCTGAGGAGAGCAGCTAGAAAGAGGACCTGGAGGCTGAGGCCTGGGCTAGAGTGAATGATAGTTTGTTCTCTTTTATGGAAATCTGAATAATGTGCCACTTGAATCTGACAGAGAAGTTAGTTTGGAAGAGAAGTGTAAAATGTCACTTTCCTTCACTTTGCAATGGCAGCGTTTGACAGGCACCCGTGGATGTAAACATCAGCTATAAGTGTTCTGTGGTATATATGGTGACTAGTCATTTTCCTACAGGGAATGACTGTGCTATGTTATGAAGAGTTTTGAGAAGCAAAGTGTTCATTTTTAATTGTGTTGGGCTTTTTACCTGAACACAATCATACAAAACAGTACAATATATCACAGTCTACCACCTTTCTTCCTTAGTTTTTTCCAGCAATCAAGAAATGTATAGTTCTGTATTTCTGAGGTTGGGCCATAACCCCCTGCTTAATATTCAAATGGAAACTTGGCCTTTTAAGATTAGCCTGATCTGTCAAACCAGGAGGTGATTCACTAACATTTAAACATCCTGACATTTTCCACCTCCGAGGACAAGCCTTTTTGCTAGTAGCTTTCTGTGCTAAGATCTGTTTTTGAATTTCATTTAGAGGAAACCTGACTCAGTGAACTTTGCATTTAACTATTTTGGGTCTGGGTTGACCCTGGCATCTTTACTCATGTTAAATCCACAGACACCAAGCAGCTGATATCTGAGGGACTAGCGTTTTTATGCCAGCCTAGACTTCAGATTTAATCATTTTAAGCAGTAAATTTCTAAAAATCTTGTAGATTTCAATCTTGGCTAAATATCTGTGCGTACGTTGTGTTCTCTTTGCCTGGAGTCCAGTCTTCTCTGAGTTTTAGTTATGAGATACCACCTACAAAGCAAGGGCTTGCTAGTTTGTTTTATAGCCCCCATATTACCAATTTTTTCCAGCTGATTTTTCTCTAAATAGACTTACCTGGAGGGGAAACTCGTGGGTGGAATGAATGTCAGGATGCAGGGTATGTTAGTGACTTCTTTCTGTGGTGAGACCAAATACCTGGCCACTTAAAGGAGGAAGGATTATTTTGGCTCATGGTTTGCGGGACTACAGTCCATGATGGCGGACAGCACGACTGTGCTCTATTGCATGGCAGGAAGTTTGTGGTGGCTGCTTACATATCTGTACCTAACTGGGGAAGCAGAACCAGGGCACCTGTAATTCTAGTCTTCAATCCCCAGCAGACCAGTTAGTCCCCATGTCCAAAGGTTTCCCAGACTCCCAAGGTGTTGACATCAGCCGATGGAGGATGTAGAAACACACAAACCAGTGGGAAACATTTCTCAGTCAAGCCACAGCGCAGGTGCTTTCCAATCTGGATGCATGTAGAGGCAACTTTCTGACTTCTGACCTTATGCTTTCCTAGGATTTACAAGACATACTGGTCTGTGTCTTCAGTACACGTCACTCCTCTTCCCTTTCAATCTCTCTCTCTCTCTCTCTCTCTCTCTCTCTCTCTCTCTCTCTCTTTTTCTTTTTTTCTTTTTTTTAAATTTTCTATATTCTTTGTTTACATTCCAAATGATTTCCCCTTTCCTGGTTTGCCCCTCCCCATAAGTCCCTTAAGCCCTTTTCCCTCCGCCCATTCCCCAATCACCCCCTCCCACTTCTCTGTCCTGGTAATCTCCTACATTGCTGTATCAAGCCTTGCTAGGACCAGGGCCTTCTCCTTCCTTCTTCTTGTGAATCATTTGATATGTGAATTGTGTCTTGGGTATTCAGAGCTTCTGGGCTAATATCCACTTATAAGTGACTGCATTCCATGTGTGTTCTTTTGTGAATGAGTTACCTCACTTAGGATGATATTTTCCAGTTCCAACCATTTGCCTAAGAATTTCATGAATTCATTGTTTTTAATTGCTGAGTAGTATTCCATTGTGTTAATATACCACATTTTCTGTATCCATTCCTCCACTGAGGGACATCTGGGTTCTTTGCAGCTTCTGGCTATTATAAATATGGCTGCTATGAACATAGTGGAGCCTGTGTCCTTATTGCATGCCGGGGAATCCTCTAGGTATATGCCCAGGAGTGGTATAGCAGGGTCCTCTGGAAGTGTCATGGCCAGTTTTCTGAGGAACCACCCTTTCTCATTTATGGGAGCCACATTTCCTCTTCTCTTGTTCTACAATACCAGTGTACTCTAGCTTGTGTGTGCAACATTTGCAAAACTCTGAGGCCAATTCATTTGAATTTTGCCTTTAAATACATGTTAAATTCTAATTAACACATTAATAGATAAAACTGCTTCCCAGATAGAAAATAAAAAATCATTATATTGTGATAATTTCCAAGCATTTTGTACATCCACTTAATTATAAAGCTTATTGTCATAAGCAATGTTTGTTTATATTAACTGGAGGATGTCTATAGTGATGGATAAATGTGAATGTATTTGCACTTCAAGACAAAGAGCCCAGAAAGCATCAAACAATATAAGACACTGTTTTCCTACTAAAGGGAATATAATGTTGGAACAAAAAATTCAATTATACAGCAGTTACAATTGAAGAATTCTTAATTATTTTAAGCTTTGTATAGAATAAGTTAGCTATATTTTAAAATAAATTATTCAGCTAAAATTCAAAGAAGGAATTAAACATGCAACAGCCATTTCTGATCCTCCTGAGCTAAAGGGAGTTACAGAAAACCAGAAGGACATAATCAATAGGATCATATTTCCTTAAGTGTTTGTCTGTGTTCTTGAAATGCCAGTATATGATATGGTGTAGGTACAGATGGAATCTCACCACAAAGAATGCCACTGTGTTCGGTCATTACTTGGGAGTAGAGATAACACTCCACACTGCTTTGTGCCCTCCATTATGTGCCTCTTGGGCATTTGTTTCTATAGGTTCATCCCATTCTTACCCTGTGGACAATTCAGTGAGACAGACTGCATGGGGCCATGGGTAACCTGAAGTTCTCTAGGAAGAACAGGGCCTAAACTACTGTTATGCATTGTCTCACATTCTGTCACTGTAACTTGTCCTTGTTGAGTAATTACTATTTCTTTGCATACCTGACAAGAACAATTTTTTTTAACACTTCTTGCAAAGTGTTCTGGAGGAGGAATAGTATGTCATAGGGAGGGAAGTTGGTGGTGGGAGGAACAGCCTTTGAGAAGGAGGAACTCCAGAGTCTAGTTTTAGAGACTCAAGAGTGATTTCAGGTGGCTTTTGTGAGGAAGGGACTTCCTGGTAGAGAAACAGTATTTCAAGGATCCAGGGTCTATTCAAGGGAGAGAGGACTTACATGATGGGTATTTGGGATGGCAGGAGATGGAGTGGCAGGAAATGATGGAGGGACAGGACTTGAAATTCTAATCATAAGACTGTAGTATAGAGAATCCTTGTAATGTGGCTCATAGCTCATTTAAGAATATGCTAACAATTCTGTTATTGTCAGTATTTGACTTAGTGATTAGGTTATTTTATTGAAATTCTTCTTCCTTGTTTTCTTCTTTTTCTTCTCCTTCAAAAAAGTGTATTATAAAAACAACACTGTCTCAACTTCATTTAAAAAATAAGTGCATGATAGCATCCTCTAGAATTTACATGGCTTGTCATCCTGCACATGGTGAAATCCAAGAGGTATAATAAACAGTGAAGTGGTGGAGAGGAACATGGAATCAAACATGATAGGTTCGATTCCAGCTCTGGAATCCATTCATTATATATGCTTCACAGATTGTCACCTCTAAAAGTTCTTCTCCCATAAAACAGAGATTTGAGTATTAAAGAGACATTGCTTTTAAAACATGTGACAAAGTGATGAGTAGGAGAATTAGGACACGATTCTCCCATTGAATTGATGTTTACCTTCACTAGCAATCGTAGGTTCTCCCTGTCAGTAATGCTGATCTACAAAGCTTTAGTTCAAGCTCTAACATTATTTCTACCAATAATGGTTAAGTGAAATATTCCTCACTCTAACTCTATCATTTCAGCCCTCTGAACTTGCCTAAACTCTCACATGAACCAGAGAAGGAGGTTGGAAGAAATCCAACCTTTTCCATTTATTTTCTAAACTTCTCAAATCTTTTCATTTTTCTGTTCATTTATAAGAGCATACATGTCAAGAGCAAGGCCTGTGCAGGGCTCTAAGGCTAAGTTTAAACTTTGAAAACTCATTGACTTTCGCCACATAGCTCCTCTTCTAGCTCTACTGCAGCTGTCAGAAACTCAACAGACATGCCGTCCCCGACATCCCCTTCCTCTGTGTTTGATGTTCCTTTATTTCTTGAGATGTTGTAGAATTGTTGGGACAGTTGACTGTGGACAATGAAGTCATCACCCTTTTCTTCTCCCAGCTAAGAAAGGTCTCTATGCAGCAGGTTAGGATATCTTCTGTAGTGTCTGGACAGAAGTCAAGCCTTCCAACATTGGAACTTGGTAAGGAGAGAAACTGAGATCCCCATGAGGAAGGTTGGTTCTAAAGAGCATGCTATTAAAGAGCAGGCATAGGATTTCTGTGACCTTTGTTCCCAATGCTGAGAGTGATAGCAAGATTGTATTTGACACCAAAGGTGACCTATTATTAAAATGATGATGATAAATCATTTTAAACATGGGATGATAATTTAGTAAACATTGCTTTAATGTCAAGAACTGGTGGCATCACAGGGAGGTTAATTTCTTATTATTGATGAAATTCAAATCAAGAAGTCATCAACTAGTTATATAGTACAAAGATTATCAGTGAAATGAATAATTAGGACATTTAGCAAAGAAAGTTTGGGTAATAGGGTCTCTTTCAAGAAGATGAAGTCTGGAAGAAGTGGACATGAAATCTCACTCCTACTCAACAAGCTACTTCTAATTGATGCCTACTGGCAAAGAAAATCAGCTGTGTCTAATTAAGTATCAAGTACATTCTAGAGCAGACTCCATAGCCACAATAGTTGGCCAATACAATATGGACTCCATGTTGTTGTTTGTGTGTGCATTTTGTTTAGGTAATTTTAGTTGTTTTTTATTTTTTGGTTTACTTTTATATTTTCTATTTCTTTGAAAGGGAAATGAAGTTGGATAGGTAGGGAGGTGAGAAATATTTGAGAGTCACTGAGGGAAGAAAAGAATATGATCAAAATATATTGTATTTTTGAAAAAGTTAAATATTTAAAAAGATATTGGTGTCATGGCGGGGGAGAGTATGAGCTGTGGCATGTGATTTTTCCGTTAGTGTGATCCAGTGGTAAACATTTATTTCCCATGATTCCTTATGCTTTGTTCACCAGTTCCAGTATAAAGAGCAAACCTATAAGGCTACTCCGGTAACCATGACTCCAGAGCTCGAGAGAGTGAAGAGGAACCAGGAGCAGCTGAGTGCGGCAAGTCATTCTGTTTTCTTTTATATTTTATCTACCATGATGTACTTTTATTTTAAAAAATGCTTTCTGTGAATCATTGACTCCTCTATGCATTTGGGCATTCTTTCACACATTGAAGGGCATGAAGTTTGTCAGGGAGTTTGCATCATGTATCTAACTCACAAGGTCTTTATTAAGTACCCAGGATACGACATGAGGATCTATAAAGGCCACATCTTTTCCATATAAACCTTTTAGTTTACTGATGACTCTCTAAAAATACATCTAAGTAAAGAGCTGGGAAGTAGAGTGGCTTATGTGTTAGAAGGGAAAACAAGATTAGAGATGGAGCAAGAGAAGACTTGGCTTGACTGGTGCTGTAGGATGCAGTACCAAAGGTACTTATAAACCTCATGGTAGACATCAGCCAGTCACTTCATAATCTCCTATCATAAAGCAGTCCTAAGGAAGAATGGAGATGGACCTCTGCTCTGTGCTAGGGCCTCTTTTAATAGTATATGAGAACAACTGAGCTCAGCATCATTTATTTCTTTGGTGGATGAGGAAAACTGAATTTTGTTGAGTCAGAGAGCATGGTGAAGATCCTTTGAAAGGAAGGGCAAACCTGGGACTTGAACTCCAGTCCCCTGGAATTTAGGAATCTTCTTAGGGAAGATTGCAATAGCTCTTTCTTGCAAAAGTGGCATTTTGACTTTAAAATTTAAAAGTAAATATATAAGTAACAGTAAAGTAAAAGTAAATTTCCTCCTCTACCTGGAGAAGGAAAATCAAGGTCAATGTATTTTATCTTAATAAAACCTCCGAAGGTGGAAGAAGTCAGGGATGTCTTAAAGGTGGAAAGTGGAGGGCCAGAAGCAGACTAAAGAGCCTTCCCAGCCTGCCGCAGGGACTTCGTTCTAGTTTACTGTCCTAGTACCATTCTGCTGTTTCTATTTACGGGTGCCCCCTTACTTCCATTGTAGAGCTTGTGGTTAGTTTTGACAAAGACAAACCCCCTTCTTCTTCTTCTTCTTCTTCTTCTTCTTCTTCTTCTTCTTCTTCTTCTTCTTCTTCTTCTTCTTCTTCTTCTTCTTCTTCTTCTTCTTCTTCTTCTTCTTCTTCTTCCTCCTCCTTCTCCCCCTCCCCCTCCCCTCCTCCTCCTCCTCCCCTCCTTCTCTTCCTCCTTCTCCTCTTTCCTTTTTAGTTTTTTGAGACAGCATTTCTCTGTGCTACTCTGCCTTTCTTGGAACTCACTCTGTAGACCAGGCTGGCCTCAAAACTCAGATCCACCTGCCTCTGCTCTCCAAGCGCTGGGACTTAAGACATTCACCACCACTTCAGGCTGAAGATCTGCCTTTAAGCACCACAATCAACACTTCTTGATCAGTTGAGTTCAGTCAACAGGAGTCCACTGTGAAAGCCCATGTGTCAAAAGCAAGAGTAGATTTGAGTGCTAGCCTTTGTTGTAGTCACCCTTTATACTAGTTATTAGAATTGTTATGCGTCCTCCATAGGTCAAACACAAAGGAAGGCTAAAACAGGCCACTTCCACTTTGGAAGTGAAAGAAAACCAGGAGGATACCAGCAATGTGTGAACATCTTAGTAGTTATTATTGGTATTTATTCACATCAAATATGTCAGTATGCAGATATGAGGTTAATGGCTCTCAAACTATGGATTCCAACACCCCCAAAACTTGGATATCTTATATTTACATTACTACTCATATCAGTAGCAATGAAATAATTTTATGATTGTGGATCCTCATAACATGAGGAACTGTATTAAAGGGTCATGCTACTAGGAAGGTTGAGAACCACTATATTAGAGTATATTGCCTTTCTGAGTTGATAGTCTTAGTTTGTCAGCTCTCTGCTGGCAGGTTCAGGTGAGAGGAGAGAACCTGGTCCAGCCGGGTCTCCTGGGGCTGAGTGGATTGGTGAGTGTTGGCTTGGATCTCCTGTGGTCCGGAGAATAACCACTCCGAGCAGGGAGTCTGCCAAAGCAGGAACTGTTTTATTGTATCAGTCTTTTGTTATATGAGGCTGAGAGAGGAGGTGGGGTTTTTGGGCAGGGAAGGGTGATACAGGGTATGGGGTGACTGTGGGCAGGGAAGGGTGATACAGGGTATGGGGTGACTGTCTAGAGCCAATAACAATACAATTATTATTCTATGTCAGCAGTAACTAGGCAAAGGCAGGTTTAGGCAGGTGGTGCTGAGTCACTCCGGTACAGAAGTGACCGAGCCAGGTCTCTAAACTCCAGCAAAGCTCAGGCCACCTCACTAAGTCTCAGCATCTGGCCACAGTTGACTGGTAACTTCCTCAGAGGACAGTGTCAGGGTCCTAGGTACATCAAGGCTCAAGTGCTGTGCTGTGATGACTGTCCTGAAGCTTGCAGCATGTCCCTTCTCGTCTTATTTTTGTGCTGGTGATTGCTGTGGTTCCCCACTGGAGGCGCAGGTAGTTCTTGGCATCTTGGTCCTGCAGGCCAGCTTTCTTGCTGTTTCTACCTGCCCGAGTCTAGTTTGTCAGGCCCTTTTGGGCCCTTTCTCTCATCCGTGATGATTTTACTGTTTCTGGGGGGAAGTGGTGAAGTATGTGTGGTTGACAGAATATATCATGTGAAATGGACCAGTTAATGGGCACTTGGCCCAAGGCAGCATTTTTACATAGACTCTTGGACGGCTCTAGATTCCTGTTTATATAACCCACACACAGTTCACTGAGAGCCTTCTTTTAAGCAACCATCAACATTCAGAATGGATTCTTTGGAAGAGGAAATTCAGAAACCTATTATCTTCAAAGAAATCATTTATTTCTCAAACATATAAAGTCATTGCTACCAGTTTATGAATCAAAGGCAGGTTATCATTAGATACTTTCCCTAACAGTTGTCTATTTTTTTGTAGAAGAGTAGTATTCATTTCTTCCCAGTCACAGTTGATGGGACTCTATTTCTCTAAAGAAAGGCTATGGTTAGGGAGAAGGAGGAGTGGTATAGAGAGAAGCGTGCTGTCTTTACATGACTCTCCATGGCCACGTGTTGGGATAAAGTCCTTTCAAGACCATGTTGTAGTTAATTTCTGAGAAAACATGACTATACCATACCATTCTATTCAAAGAAGACTTTTAATATCCACAAAGCATTTCTTCTCATATTCACCTGTGAATGAGCTCACTGTAGGCTTCCTGGGGATATACTTGTACCTATCCTGGTGACTGAGAAGAGGGACACTCCTATCCCAAAATGAAATAAATGCTTGAAGATGAAAGTGTTTTCCATCGTCTTCCCCTTTGCTTTTCTCCTTCGTTTTAACTAATGACTTCCCTTCCTTTGCTAGCCCTTTAAAATTACATATGACATGATTCTTCTGTTGTTAAAGTGATTCACAATCCTCTTATTTTTTTCCCCTCTGGAATGGTAGGTTTATTATAAAGGTCAACTGGGAAGGGCTACGGCTTTGAGTGTAACTCCCGAAATGGAAAGAGTAAAGAAGAATCAAGAAAATATCAGCTCGGCAAGTGGTTTTGTTTTAATTCATTTTGGACCATTGCAAAGGGTGTATCCTTTAAAATTTTCTTGTATTGTTTATCGTTTTACAAATAAAATGTGTTTCCAATAAACATGTACGCTTTTGCGGATGCATCCCACATGTTCTCACTGTGTACATTTACATTATTTGTGCAATCCTTTATTAATATTCCAGAATGTGTTACATCGCTAGTTTGTTTAAGCAGTGACTCATGTTATTTTAATCAATATCTTTGAAATTGGCTGAGTCTTTGATGTATAAGTTTTTAAAAAAATGTCATTTTACTGATGTACTTCACTGAACATGAGTTGTTAAATGCTTCCTCCAAAGAAAAATTTAAAACTCAGTAATTCAAAGTAAGATTTCAGAAATAAAAAAAATAGTACATTCAATATAAAAATCTGTTAGTCTGGAAAGCTGTCCACAGTGAGTATGCGTTGCCTTAGTAGATTTCATACCCTACTTCGGGAATCCCTCAAATGCCTGCAGATGTAAGTATCAGGGCCTGCTCACAGCACACCCACAGGGTGGGTCTCCGTGCCTGTGGGTCAGCATTTGGGATTCATAACTGACAGCTCCCTCAGAGCATTCCTGTCCAAAAATATCAATGTGTATTCAACATCAATTCTCTTTAAGATGTAGCTGCTCAGAAGAAAACATAGATTTGTTCCTGATTGTTCCTCATTCTCTAGGGAGGGAAAAAAATGAAGGAAACCAGAAACCATCTAGTTTGTTTCCCTCCATACTCGTAGAGCAGAAAATTACTTAGAAACAGAAAATGCATATTGTTCTATTTCATGCTTTATTTGCCCTGATTAAATGCTCTAAGCAATTTCTCTGGTGGTTATTCACTGATGCTTGGCCACATATGTCTGTTTCCTGTTGACAGTTATATAATAACTTTTAAGGGAAATCTCCAAGAGTGGGAACACAGTGTTTTCCACTGAAAGAAAAGTTACGTGGGGAATGATTTTGAGTATGTTGGACATGACATACCCATTTGAAAAGCTTTCAAAAGTTACTTAATTTCTAGGTTATAATTATCCAGTTATATGGGCATCTCCTGGCTTATTTCTTTATTTCTTTATTTATGCAGGTGAAATACACTCAGGACCATAAACAAATGAAAGGTAGACCATGTCTGATCTTAGATACACCTGCTTTGAGACATGTTAAAGAAGCACAAAATAATATTTCCATGGTAGGATTCGACGGATCGCGTCTCCGCGACTAAAACTTACTAAGGACCGGCAAGACTTGTGTTTGGATGACATTCACTCCATATTAATTTGAATAACTAACAAAGCATGGGAATTTGAATGAGCCCTTTGGGCAGGGTGCTCTAGTTACACTGAAATGTAATGAAAACATTTTCTCTAATAAAATAATTTACCCTCAATGATTTTTGGTGTGTTCTTATTTCTAACTTGACTACTATAAATACACTGTGTGAATGACATTTATCCAGACTTCGGTTTTCATTTAATTTTAAAGCATGCTTTGTTATATTTGAATATTATAAAGAATATTTTTAGTGTGTTTCAAGAACAGTTTCATGTTGTACTTTTTTTTATCCATTTAAATTTTTTACCTTTAAATGGGTAAAGTTTACCCATTTAAAATGTTTAATATAAACTAGTATAATTTTGAGAATTGTTTTTGTAATTATAAATAAACTTTTATAGAACATATAGATCTCTCTTCATCTAATTTTAAATAGCACTGTTGTTTTGATTAATTGTGCTTAAATAACTTATTACTGTTGTATATTGAAGGTGAAAAGGTTGGAAATCAATCTGTAGTCAAGTTGTGAGTTTTAAGAAGTAACAAGTTTTTTAAAGTAATTATCTTTTGTGCCTCAGGGATCTATAGATTTACATATCATTTAAAAGAGATACTATTTATAGTATTTAAAAATTTTAAGTGATCAGCACTTGATTTCTGACATTGTTTTGGACTACTTGAGGAACATTATATCACATATTATAATTACTATATGTAATAATCCAGATATATTTCATGTGACCTGTTATAAATGTTATTTATAAATGTTTTGTGAGATAATTAGAAATTACGGTTTGAATTAAGAATAATTTCTTTTTCAGGTCAAATATCATGAAGATTTTGAGAAGACAAAGGGAAGAGGCTTCACACCTGTTGTGGATGATCCTGTGACGGAGAGGGTGAGGAAGAACACGCAGGTTGTGAGCGATGCTGCCTATAAAGGTGTCCAGCCTCACGTTGTGGAGATGGACAGAAGACCTGGGATCATTGTTGGTAAGCGTGTGGTCTCCCCATGGGTATGCTTGGCCAAAAGGCTGTGGCTGCTCTAGAACTAGCTTCTGGATTCGTCTGACCTCACAGGTTTGATGTAAATTTTAACTAGGTCCTAGGTAGAATGCTTTTGTACTATAATGCAAAGGATCCAGGGCATCCAAAAAATAGCATTGCAGATCCTTTCCTACTCTCCAACGTTCTGGTTAATATTGCCTTGTTAAACAGCCCAGGGAGAAGTGATTACAAAGGTTGAACATTTTGCTTCCTTTAGCTTCTGTAGTTGCTTGCTGAAAGTGCTGCATTGTAGACATCGTGTACATGGGAGACAGAATTAGTCATTTCCCACTTTGTCCTTTGTCATTAAACAGAGAATCTGATGGTATTCTGTAGCAGGAATCATTTGTATTTTTGCATAGTGTTTCTGAACTAGGATATTTGAGGGCCACGCAAAAGCCCAGTTATTTAGAGAGGAATCCTCTCTCTGCTCATTATTTCTTTTCCTTACACTCCTTCCAGGGAAACTCTAGGGAATATGGCTTGAGATATCAGTGGAAATCAGACTGAAGTATAAGCTGGAAAGGAAAATCATCAAATTATCATTACTGATCAAAAATTTGAGTCTTGTTTCTTTTGAAGCCATCAGCAGCTGAAGTTTTATATTTACTCCATCTCTGTAGCTCACTATGCAGTTACTTTCAGCATTGCTGTGACAAAATGCACACACACGAAGACAAGTTAAGGATGGATTTATTTTGATCCACAGTTCAAAAGTACAATCTACCCCGCGAAGTTATGGCAGGAGTAGCTGAGGCAGCTGGCCACATCGAATCCCCTGCTAGGAAGTAGTGAGCAGTGAATACCACGTTCAGCTCTCTCCCCTTCCTATAGCCCAGAGCCACAATTCATAGAACGGCCCCACCTGCATTTAGCATGGGTATTCCCACCTTGATTGACCTAAACAAGATGATCCCTCGTAGATATGCCCAGAGATTTATCTCTACAGAGATTTTAGCTAGAGTCAAATTGACAATACAAACCATCACAAAATCAGAGCTTTGGGTAACCATGGTGTCTTAGTTATGGTTTCATTGCTGCAAAGAGACACCATGACCAAGGCAACTCTTATAAAGACAAATATTTGACTGGGGCTGGCTTACAGTTTCAGACATTTGGTCCATTATCATTATGGCGGTAAGTATGGCAGCATGCTGGTAGATGTGGTGCTGGAGAAGGAGCTGAGAGTTTTACATCTTGATCTTCAGGAAGCTAAAGGAGACTGTGTGCCACACTGAGTGTAGATTGAGCATCTAAGATCTCAAAGCCAGCTTCCACAGTGACAAACAATAAGGCCACACCTCCTAATAGTGTCACTCCCTATGGGCCAAGCATTCAAACACTTGAGTCTATGTGGCCATACCTATTCAAACCAGCACACTTGGTGTGTACTCAGTAACCTTGATGTTGGGTTACTTTCCTCTTCAAGAGGAAGAGCTTCTGCTTGAGGGTCATCACAGTAAAAGGGCACAGGAAGGTTAGCAGGTAGAGAAGCCTGTATTTGACAAAGTAACATTTTAGTCTAATGCAAAAGTGCTAACGTCAAAGCCCTAAGTGATTTGGATCGTTACCAAAGTAAAACTGAGTATTTTCCAAAGAAACACTCCAGGCCTATTTGTAGGCAATTGATAGCTTTACTCATCTTTGCAGGTTGATTGCTTCAAGGGGCCATAATAAGATAGATGGATGAATTGTGATGTTTTCAGTAAAAGTAATGCAAAAGTAGAGAATTTCATTGATTTGTGCTAATAACTCATAAGAGAGAGTGGTGTGATTCATCTTACCCCGGGGTCTTACATAGATCAGACACCAGGACTGATGGGGAAATCACTGCTAAAAACCGATGAAAATGTCTAGACAGGGCTCTCAGAGTTAGTATTTATAGTATTTGCAATAGCAGTTATTGCTATTTTTTAAATATAAGATTTATAACTAAAGATTATATATTCAGTGGGCAATCCAGAAGTCAGTTTATTTCTTCTTATGGGGAAAATCAGTGTCCAGGAAGGCTTGCTTATAAAATTATAAAATGAAGTACATTTAACCAACACTAAATTTCCCAATGAGCCAGGGATTAGACCATGCATCAAAATATAAGTTTATAGATCAAAAGTTGGTCCTAGTCACATTTTTATTGTGGAGACCCAATGCTTACTAACTGGATGAATTTGGCAATGTTACTCAGTCTATTTGAGCCTCACGTTCCTCACTTGTAAAATGGTAACCACAGCACTGTCTATAGTAGTATTATGATGTTTAATGAGGTGGTCATAATAGACAGTAAAGCTTGTCATATTGTCAACAGTATGTGATTGATAAGAAAGTCTTTGTTTTTAATTCACTAGTTATGTTATTTTAACCTCACCTCATTTCTGTCACAATTGGTTACTTATTTACCAGTTGTTTGTCACCACTCAGCCCTTTTAGGTCCATCGATTGTAACAGGTTCATTCAGAAATTATTAAACTTGAATTTTCCCTCAGCTACAATAGAGCAAGGTACATTGGCCTCTGTGTCTGTTAGTTACATGTATGCCATTGTGACAAAATACTTGAGAGTTCCACTGAAAGGAGGAATGTGTTAATTTGGCTGACAGCATGAGGTTTTAGTGCATAGTCATTTGGCTCTATTTTTTGGGGTCTGTGACAGTGCAGTGTGTCAGTCAGAGTGTGCAAAAGAGGAAGACAACCACTGGGAAGAAAAGGATACTCGGGTGGGCTTGTCCCAAGGTAACTAATTGGTAACTTTACAAGTGATCTAACTTTCTCTCACTAGTGATTACCCCTTTAAAGTTTCCACAACATTGAATTATGTCAGAGGGTAGTGAGGTCTTCAACACTTGTACCTCTGGGGGACACTTCAGAAATAAGCAATGGCAGCAGCATGCAGACTGAATGCAGAAGTAAATTAAACTATGGCCCACGAATGGAAGAAATCTCTCTTCTAATGCCTTCATCCCCCATCCCTCATGGGTTGGTGTTAGATTCCTTTTCACAGAGTTGATGATAAATGTGTCCAATAGGGCTTTCCTTGTTCCTATAGGCTCAGACTTGGAATGAAAACGGGTCCGGCCATTTGTCTACACCTCCAGCATTTTTTCCTGTTACAGGGAGAGAAGGCTTTTAAACAAAACCCCCTTTGTCATTTCCCATGAATACTCAGGTGTTGTCCTTAGTCAGGAATTTTAAGCAGATGTTGACTATTTTTTGGCTGGAGCAAGGAGGGTTGGGGATGCAGTAGAACTGAATACAGCAGCCATGTGTCAACCTGCTTCATGGAGACGTCTATGCTGGACCATGAAGAAGGAATCAGGCTGCTCAAATTTGATGTCAAATGTTCCTTAGCAGCTACATGGGAAAGGGAGTTGTGTCTTTCTGCCTGCCTTGAGTACCCTACCACCACTACCTTTCTCTGAACTCTGCAGTGCACTAAGCTGCTAATAGTCTGTTGCATTTGCTTGACTGACTTCCATGCTATCTTTCCAAAGTTTCCTCTTGAACTCTTGGTTTCTTTCTTTTGGTGAAAGACCTTAAAGTGTGGCGCACAGATCCTGGCTCCATCTTCGATATTGATCCCCTGGAGGACAATATTCAGTCTCGAAGTCTCCATATGCTCTCTGGTATTGTTTGAGTTCCTCTGTTTCTCTGGGGTTTGTCCTGAAAGCTAATGATGATGAATTAAAGACTTTCATTATGGTATGATTATACCCGTGTGAATTTGAAGTTGAGAATTCAGAAAACCCAAGAAATATACCATGTCATTTTAAAATAACATTAGTTATTTATGAAAACAAAACTTACAAAGGAGCTTGAAAATAAATCCTGCATTTGTTTGTCCTAGTTTCATTTAAAAGGGTGTCTAGGGCATATTTACATTTGCCTTTTATTGGTAAATATGATTCTATAGGCTTTCTGGGACTGTAGACCTAGTTATTTGGATTGCTAAGAGCTTCTGGGACAAAAAGAAGATTTGCCTCATGGAATACAGTGTTATAGTGTTTTAGAGTCAGGTTTCAAAATTATATAGAGAACAATGGAAAATAAGGTCTGAAAATTACTATCCAAGTGCTGTATACTCAAGGGCTACTTGAAAGCAAGCATTTAAAGCAAATATTTGCTTTCAAAGAAATTTCTTTTCTAATGTTTGCTTAGTTATTGTCCATCTCCTTCCCCTTAATAAAACCAGATTAAATGATAGTACATATTTTTTTAGGTCTTGTATGCACGCGATGCAGTCTATGCTAAGTCTGGGGATAGTTGACTAGAACCTTATAACAGCAAAGATTAGGGATTATTATTTAATTAGAGACTGGTTTTGCTCTCCAGTGAAGCTTTTAAGGAATTTATCTGTTGTATAAGTCACTCATTCACGTGTCTGAATATTCTCCCTCTGATGTAGAAAAGGCAAGTCAATACCGGAGGCGCCTGTCTCGCTCACATTCCGGCAGCACGTTTGGTACGGGTCTGGGAGATGACAAGTCAGAGATCTCTGAGCTCTACCCTAGCTTTTCATGCTGCAGTGAGGTAACAAGACCATCTGATGAAGGAGGTATCAAATTGCAGTCACTCAAAACTAACTCACCTCTCAGATGTGCACCGGAGTGTGTTTTGCATACTTTCACCTTCACACAAACAGCTTGAGTGTATTGGAATTTTTAATTCAAAGTTTGGAAAGTTAAGATTCTTTTACTTAAAGCAACTTTTAAGTTTTGCATGCTCCCATATTGTCCATGTAATGGATCTATGATGACAAAAGGATCCTGGGTTTGCTACACAAGCGCATGCCTAGAGGGTATGTTATGAATCTCCACAGTCAGTAGACACAAGAGATCTGGGTAGTCTCTGAATGATTTCCATTAGGGGGAGAAAACCAATCTTACAGGAACATTTGATCAGTTAAGAGATTGGTGTAAATTGGTGTGTGTTTAAATCCTGATATATATTTATTGAGTTATAGCTTGTCAAAAAGAAATGGCATTGTAGGTTTTGGGCTATACAATTCTTTTTTTTTTTTTAAGTAGAAAATCTTGTTGGTTTTAATCATGACTTTATTGTGCACTTTACTCTTTTTCATGTGCTTTTTCTTTTCTTCATCCAAGCTAGTGGATTGCTTCTAGAACATTCAGTGAATTCCATTAGGATATTAAATGCCGGCGGCTGCTGATAAAGCTGTTCTTAAAGGCAAGATTCAGTGCTATGGGAGGGTAAGGGGACAGCTCTAATACTGTGAGTTTCTTTTTCAAAGATCAGATTGCCAAAGTCTCTAGACAGGAGTTTGGAATTAAGTAGTTTAATACCTGGGGAAAGCAAGAATCTTTTCCAAGAACAGCTCTCCTAGTAAAGTCATTGCCCACATTAATCGCAGCAATACTCTAATGAAAACAGAATTAGTCATACTCTTTAGGCTTGAACTGTAAACTCAGTCTGTCCTGAGATTGCTAGAGCATTGTCAGCATGTGGGAGACTCCCTTTTATACACATTCTTTTTCCCCAAGACAGAATCTTGCTATTTATAAGCCTAGTCAGGCCTCAGTCTTCCTGCCTCAGCTTCTCAAGGTTGCAGGTAACTGAGGGATTGTGCCCAGCTTTTTAAAAATGCAATTGCAAAGAAACAATTACAAACTTGTTTTGCTTTATTGTAAAATGCATATTGGTTTTTTCTTCTGGTTCTGGCTCAGTCATGAATGGTTCTATAACTTTTTCTTTTTCTTTTACTTTCCCTTTTTGTTTCCTTTCCTTTCTTCCTTCCTCCCTCCCTCCCTCCCTCCCTCCCTCCCTCCCTCCCTCCCTCCCTCCCTCCCTCCCTCCCTTTCTTCCTTCCTTCCTCCCTCCCTCCCTCCCTGCCCCCCTCTTTCTTTTGAGTGTAAGATATTGTTTTTTTTTTTTTTTTTTTTTTTTTTTAGTGCTTTTCAAAGTTCTGGATGTCCATCCTAATGTTGACACTTGATGAGCTATAAACAAGAAGTGAATGTAAGAACTAGCTGTGGTCAGTGACATTTAGCATCACTCAGTTAAGCATAGCATGCAGCATTTGCTTCCATGCAGTGGTGACTCTTGTATCCCATGCGAACACACCAGCACTGCCTTCTCTCATTTACTCATCCACTCAACAAAGACAGACAATGAGCTTGGATCTGCAATACATTCATAGCGAACAAAAGAGATGGATCTGCTGTGGGGGAGGAGGCCATAGCCTCTGGTGGGTGACTCTGATATTAAACAGACACAAAAATGATACTACATAATTATAAACAGAGCGAGTGAGTGAGCAGATGGGATGGGGCATGATAGTTAAGAAGCAATTCCATTTAGCCTTGATGTCAAAGAAGCCTTCCTCGAGGAAGAAAAGTTGTTCTGACTGGACAGAGTACGGCAGGGCTTTGTCAAATGTTAGCTAGATGGTTGAAGTTCAGAGACTGTGCTGGAAGTGTATTTTGAAGGGTTCTTTCAAGTCTATGATCTTGGATGACTCCATGTACATACAGAAAATTCAGAACTGCCTACTCCAGAAGTTTCAGTTCCCCCATCTGCAGTAGTGAGAGATGTCCATGTTGGCCTGGGACACTACGTTTTCTTTCCCAAGGTTGTCAAAACCACTGCTGTTAATTGCATATTATCTCTTCTTGCTTTTTCAAATCACTGTTTTGTGTTTACTCAAATTATTTCATATAGGACCAATTCCTCTGTGAAGCTGAGTGGAATGAGAAGGTGTCTCTGTTGAGAAAAAGTACAAACAAATATTTTTTTCATTTCAATTAGATGTTGAAGAATATGGCTAAAAATAATGTTATCTTCCTGCCTCAGCCTCCTGTTTACTGAGATTATAGGCATGTATCATGCCCATGTAGTAAGAGCTTTCAAAATATTTAATTACATGGGTAAGACACTTGCCATATAAACCTGAAGAGTTCAATTTGGATTCCCAGAAACCACATAAATGCCCAGTTAGTATGGCAGTGCCTTTGTAATTCCAGCCTGAGAAGGCAGAGACAGGGAATCTTGGAGTAGGTAGACTAGTCTATATTGGTAAGTTCTGGGTTCAACTGTGAGAGTGAATAAGGTGAAGAGCTACTGAGGAAGATGTTAACTTTGTGTTTCCACATACATATTCACAAAAATGCATGAGAACACATATACATGCATGCAAATATACTATAGACATATACACATACAACCTGTTTGTTTGTTTGCTTGTTTATGTGTTTCTGTATTTAGTTAGTTAGTTAGTGAGTGAGTGAGCAAGTGAGTGGTGTTGTAGTAGAATCTTGGGTTTTCTGACTGCTAGGCAAGCACTCGACTACATACCTAGTCCAGAAACATTATTTAAAATGAAGGTACGGAGGTATATTTTTGGCAGGCAGTGATGGCTCACTAGATTGAAGAAGGCCTTTTGCAGTCAAATTGACACTGTGGAGTTGTATTTATAAGTTTCTGCCATTGGTAGGCACCCATTACAAGGCTAATGCACTCTTTCTTTAGGGACACTTCCTAGTTTTGCAGGTAGGCATAGAACTATGAAGCAGAATGTAAAATGTACAAGTAAGTTTCATGACATTGACTGAGGTGAGTCACCACCAGAATGCATCTGTGCTCCACGGAAGAGTCTTTAAGACATATGAAAATAGCCCCTAACTCCATTCAGTTTACATGAAGCAAAGCATACTGAATGAGATCCACCTTTGTCTGTTCAAGTGAATAGTGACATACAAACTTTATACATTCAAACTAGCCTGGCTCCCCAACTATCAAACTACTGTTTTGGGTCTGAGGTCTTTTGAAGATTTACTAGTCTGATCATGAGTAAATTTTAATAAATAAAAGGAGCATGGATACTAGCCAGGTATGTACCTGAGACTTATACTCAGAATATGACCCTATATTACATTAGGTGGGGGGAGGGGCGGTTATAATAAAGGCAAAATTCACAGGACTGTGCACTTCCTGTCTTTGCGCAGTCAGAGGCCAGTATACATCCTGCTTATGTACTTCCTTTCTACATGTGATCAAGCACACATCCTGTGCAACTAGGGTAACCAGACTTTACAGAAGCAGTGGCTTGTTCTCTGGCGTGAGCCGCAGCCCCCAGCATTCCAGGACGTTATCTGTCTGTGGACATTTGTCTCGTAGATGTCTAAGCATAGTAATTTAAACTAAAAGCCTAGTGCTAGCCATCACACTATCCCATCTCCTGGGAATCTCTACTTCCCTGGGCTTACACCTTGCTGAGTGACAGCTAAAGTTTTTCAGGTTCTAGAGCCAACCTCTTTGGAATCATTCTGCACTTTTGTCCTTCATGCCTTCTCCGTGTTGAAATCATTAGAAAATCTTGTCAGCTCTACCATAGCAAAGTTCTCCTGTCACTACTCATCTCAGCGCTGTGAGAAAATACCCGAGCTTACAGCTGACAGAATGCTACAGGGGAGGCAGGATTGGTTCTAGCCCAGGGTTTATGAGAGTATCCAGTCCATTATGGTGGGAAAGGCGTGGCGGTGTTCTTGGTTGCAGAAGCTTGTACCATGACTCCTCACCTCTCCGCTAACTGGGAAGCAGAGACCTTGGACCACAAGCAGGGTTCAGTTATAACTCTCAAAAGCTCCATGGAGGTCCTGCTACCTAATGCTCCCATAACCTAAAACAGCACCAGAACATAAGAGCCACAAGGCCCTGGGGATTTTTTTTCAGTGGGCAAAGTTTTTGCTACCTAAGCATAGAGTATGAGAATCTGAGCTCCGACCCCCCAGCACCGATGTAAAACATCCAGATGTGGTGGTTCATGCCCGGAGACTCAGTGGTGGGAAGCCGAGCCTTCGGTGGAGGAGTGGAGGAGTGAGTGGGCTTGCTGGGCAACCAGCCTAGCTAGCTGATAAGCTCCTGGTTCTGTGAGAGGTCTTGCCTCAATAAATACAATGGAAAGCCACCGAAGAGGCCACCTGGCATTGACCTCTGGCCTGCATGCACTGTTGTAGAAGGCCTTGAAGGAAATATTTTCACTTTGGTTTCAATATCTTTGTGTTTTGATGACATTGAAGCAAAGCTGAAAACTTCCAGAGATAGAAACATTCCCAGAGGGTGTCCCCTCTCCCTCCCTGTGAGGAAGGGAAGAGACAGTATCCAAGGCTTCTTAGAGGCTTTGAAATGTGGGATCCCTTTGAAATGCACGCTGGGCTGGGCTCTAGAGAGGAGGGGCTGATTGAGTGGAAGACAGAACTTTAAGGTGATGACAAATGTTTGGTGGAAATAATTAGTGTCTTTAGCAGGAACAGTTAATCATGTGCCTTTGTTTAAACTCTGTCCCTAGAAATTGAAATGCATTTCGTAATAGTTGCTAGAGCGCTGAAGAAAATGAAAAATGGTCTTAGGTCTTTAAGTGGTCTTTTCTTTCTTGAAGATTTTCTCGATTCCTTTACATTTAGGTGTGTGGGATTAAAATGCGTTGTATCCTAGAAAATTGTCCTTTTACATAATTCAGTCATCTGCTGTAGAACGGACGTGTGTGGCCAAGCCATACCTCGTATCAGGATACTGGGGCTGGGGTCCTGACACTTACTGCCTCCAATTTCCTGTGCCCCACAGACAGAACTGTAGGCATGGGAGTGTTCTCAGATATTTTTTGCTTCCTCAGCTAAGTGCCATAATAAATTTCAGCTAACTCTTCTCCTCTCTTTTCCTCATCCCAATGACAATGTGTTTATGTTCTAAAAGCCATCTGTTCAGCTGTATGAATTAGGTGGCAAGGCTCCTGGGAGAGGAAATGCTGATCGTTAGGACAAAGGGTTAGATAGTTATCTTGTTTCCTCAAAGAGCAGTGCAGCTTTTCGTGAGTGTTAACCTAGAAGAATTCTCCTTCAATCTTCCCGCTGCCTGGGCTCCACGACTCTCACCCCCAGTTGTCCATCTTGCTTTGATTGCTGAATATTTTCATTCTCTTATGTGATTATCTGGAGCTTGCTTTGCTTGCCAGGCTGCTTTCCGACGGATTAAGTTACCGAGGGTTTTCTTTGAATGTCCCTCTTGTGCTGTTTTGATTCAATAACGGAGGATTTTACTTAAACTTCATCCGGCTTGATTTTGATTATTGAATAGCTGAAGTCGTCTTTATTGCCTCGCCGGCTTGCGCTCCGCTTGCTCTTCTCCTGACACACATGCGGTCTGGCGGACACGTTCCTTCTGGCCTCTGTTGATGTGGCTGAGGTCTCCTTTGATGTTATGATCATCTTTATTTCTTCTGTCTGCATGGAGCATCTGCCTCCTGGTACCGCTTTGTGTTTTGTTGGCTCTCCTTCCCTTGCAGTGCACTGTCGATGGGAGGCTGTTTAATGTGTTTGCAATGGTAGGTATTCTTTGCTGTCCTCCGTTTGAACGTGTGTTCCGTTTGGCTTCAGGTATTTTCCATGTTTCTGTTTCTTGTGCGGAGCATCAAAGGCCGCAGGGGTGTGATAGGGAATGAAAAGCAGGTGCACTTTTCAAAACAGACATTTAGCTTTCCAACCTTGTGAACTTTCCCCCAGTCCTCTCTTCCTTTCCTGACTCAAAGCAAATGCCGGAGTTCTGTGGGGCTTAACCCAGCCTGGCCAAGATACAAGTCCAGTACCACTTACGTGTTTTCAAAGGAGAGTAGTTTGTAAGTGAGGTTTTGGTATTTTCTGAAATTCTCACCCATTTATGTGTTTTCAGTGGAGAGTAAATTGTAAGAGAGGTTTCAGTATTTTCTGAAATTCTCACCCATGTGTCCACAGGTGTTAACAAAGCATTACACCAACTAAGTTAGTTGTTATGGTGACTTTGTCTGCTTATTGGTATTATCTAGCATATACCATGAGTGAGATACTGGAACACACAAATAAAAGATACAGTTATGTCTTTAATGAACTCACCATATTCTGAATGGTGAACCAGATACGTCGTGCTCTGGAAGACACTGTGAAGGATCATTTGCCTCTGACTAGACCTGACCAAGGAACTGGGCCATAGTTGTGATTATAGAATGAGAAATAGGTGTGAGCATATGTAGCTGAAGTGGAATGCAAACCTGCAGAGTTTCTAGATACTAGTCACGGTGCACCAATGTTGTGATCATAAAAAGAGAAAGAAGTAAGAATATGTTCTATGGGGTGTGTGGTGAGGTATGGGGGGAAGGAGGTGCCTTGCCAGGCATCCCTTCCCCATGAGGGACCAGCCACACAGTGGTATAGCATAGAATAGAGTTTATTTAGGGCGTGGAGATGGGAGTTAAGAGGGTAGTAGAGGCAGAGAGAGGGAGAGAGAGGGAGAGAGTAGAGAAGTAGAGACCGGCCATGACCACGTGGAGAGAGGGGGGAAGGAAAGGGAGAAGGGAAGACCACAAGAAGGCAAGAGAGGCAAGAGTAAGAGACAAGAGAGAACAAGAGAGAGGAGGGGATAAGCAGCCCCTCTTATAGTGGGCCAGGCCTACCTGGCTACTGCTAGGTAATTGTGGGGAGGAGCATACCTGGCTGTTGCCAAGTAACTTGGGGGGTGGAGTCCAGATAGAGTACCAACAGTAGTGACACCCACCTTTAATTCTAGCACTTGGGAGATTGAGACAGGCAGATATCCAAGTTTGAGGCCAGCCTGGTCTACAGAGTGGGTTCCAGGACACCTAGGCCTACACACACACACACACACACACACACACACACACACACACAACTCTGTCTCAAAACAAAAACAAACAAACAAACAAAACAAACAAAAAAAACAAAACAAAAGAAAGCAGAAAAACATGACCAAGTAGAAAAAAATAGGTAAAAGGATTGGCGACATTAAACATTGGAGCACTTTGGGGACCATGTTTGGCACTTCTTGTTCCCAGGGCATTTGTGGGTAGAGTAGATGCCCAAGTAGATTAATGGACATCACAGAGTCCCTTCGGCAGAGACAGGGTCTAACAGCAAGTAACCCCAGTCCTTGGGCTTCAGCCTAGATGGGATACGATTCCTAACTTCTACTGCATTCTGAGAATCCCCATGCAGATGAACTGAGCGTATAGTACTACTAGGCTCCTGGTTTATCTCATTCTAATCTTGGCCATCTTGCTCTACCCTGGCCTTACCCTACTCTCAGAGACACCTTTCAAAAGCTGTATTTGATCTCAGTATATTTTTTTCTCCAAATACTTCAAAGGCTCATGATCTCATTCAGACTAAGAGTGAAAAACCATAGTCCGCAGGGCTCTGCATAACCTGGCCCATGGTTCTGACTTCTTCGTTAGCCTCTTTCCTCTGACCAGGCAGCCATCCTAGCCATTTCAGCCGGCCCAGTATATTCCTGCCTCTAACCTTTCTAATTACTGGCCTCCTTGTCTAGACCACTCTTTCTTCCAGTGATTTTGAGCTTGCTTATCCTTCAGACTTCTGGTTAAATGTTAACTAACCGGAAATACATTTGTTGGTTCCACATATGCTCCATAACTCTTTGTTTCCCTACATTTAAAATTTGTATATTTAATTTTACATATCTGGATGTTTTTGCCTATGTGTTTGTCTGTGTACTACTTGTATGCCTGGTGCCCACGGAGGCCAGAAAAGAAAAGGCAAGAAGAGGGTACTGGCTATGCTTTGACTGGAGTTACTAGAACTGCCATGTGTGTCTGGGAATTGATTCTGGGTCCTCTGGAAGAATGGCCAGGTCTCTCAAGGACTGATCCATCGCTCCAGCCCTACATCTTGACATCTTATTAGCAAATTTGCATATGGTCTCTTCGAGAATCCGAACTCAATTAAAAGATAATATTTTTGTCTGCTTACTATTTGTTTGATCTCTATCCTAGAACTGTCACCTGGTATATACATTACCAATAATTATCACTAGCTATATAAATATGTTCGAATTAAAGTTTAATCTGGAATATAAAGAAGCAGCTTTGCTACATCAGTAAGACTGGAGGTCAGTTTTTAATTTATTGCTAATGAAAGCTTATTTGAATTTGAAAATACTACTACTCTTAATAATCTTAAAAATATTAAATTGGATCATCAGGACATAACATTGGAGGCTGTGATTATTACAAATCTTGTGTCAGCTTCTACAGCCAAGAAATCAGTAAATAATTCCTGCATTGACACCCTGCTTTCATGTCACGACTTCTGCTCATGGTATCTGCTTTCTGTAGGGATTCAAGAGGTAGAAGCGTCCACCAGAATTCTCTTACTGGACTCTGGTTTATTTGAGGTCATAAACTCTGAAGAACAATGGTGGGTAGGTATGGCAGTTAGCTATCCTCTGAAACGGGAAGTGTATCCTGAAGAAAGATGGGCAGAAGACTGAGTGTAAAGAGTACAACCTTTTGGATGGACATGTTTCCCAGGCCAGTGTTATTAATACACTCGCATTAAATTTGGAGCATGAAACACAGGCACATAATAATAATGACAAGCTCCAAATGTATGCAAGTCATAGATGTGTCCACTTGGCTGTATTTCCACATATTTTTTAATGTGAATGGTTCCTAGAGGCTCCCAAGCTTTTGCGTGTTATCAATTGAGGAGTTTTTAAATTTGTAGATGACATTCTGCCCCATTTCAGGGTTCTTCTAATCATGAGCACAATTTTAAAGTTAGACAGTTCATTCTACTAGAGAATAATCCCCGGGAAAATAAAAGATTGATGCACTCTGGGGGTGGTGTATGTGTAGACTATTTCAGAAATTACAGAAGACAATATGGAAGTTCCCAAGAAAGTATAATCCCCAAAGGGATGAAATCACATCCCACAAGGCATCCCCATGTTCAACCCATCATTCTTTCCAGCTTGGCAAACAACATTAATGTCCATTGATGGATGTGTAAAGAAAATGCAGAATAAAGCACGGAAGAAATATCATTCAGCCTTTACTAGGGGATGCTGCCATTAGATGCGACATGAATAGAGTCAGAGGACACTGCGTTAAGCAAAATAAGCAGACGCTGTGAGAAAATGTCACATGATCTCTCTGGTGTTTGCATTGTAAGTTAAAAAGAGATCCACCTGTCCTTCCGCTTGAGGATGGAAGTTATGTGCTGCCATGGCTGGCTAGATCATTTTATTTTATTTTTTATTAGATATATTCTTTATTTACATTTCAAATATTGTCCCCTTC